>NC_068912.1:47323672-47626702 GCF_023091745.1 Budorcas taxicolor | reverse complement strand
GTGAACTTGGATCTTTCAGTTTTTATTCACAATCTTTATTCTCTCTAGGTTTCCTGTATGAAACTAAATAAATGACAGACTTTTCTGTAGTTTGAATCCTTCCATCAACTGTAGGATGGTAAATAAATAGGCAAATCCAGGCTACCTGATGCCCTCTTCCCGTGGGAGGTATTGGTTTCTACCAGTCTCTTCAGCCTCTGAAATAAAAAAGACTTATTTCGCCTCGCTCAGACAGATCAGGAGACCTGCCCTTCAGAGTCTTGCTATCAGCAGCAGACAGTGTTTCAGCCAAACTAGGACCATCACCCTCCAAGACAATCCAGGATTTTATCTTCTGGCTTCCTGTCTTTTGACCAATATTTTTGGTTTTGACTACTTCACCGTTTTAGATTTTCTACTTCTTGTTACTCATATCGATGACAATTCTCCAATGCAGTTATTTTGCGACTTAGTTAATTCCAAGAAAGATTATGTTGAAAGAGAGAAAAGTTGTTTGACATCTATAGATATCCATAACCCATGCTACTCATTTCTTCCATTTCAAATTTAATGGATAATTGACTTAGCTGGCAATTAAATCTGAATTATGCTACTTGTTTACTATTGAACAATACTTTTGAAGAGTCAATGTGTTTCCAAAATGAAATTGCATTCTACTATACCCAATCGGTTTTATTATTTTCAGACTTAAAAATAAATCATCACAAAGAGAAACTCAGCTAAAAATGTGTTCACTTGCCAATCTTTTTCCTCTGATGTATCTCCACAGTCTAGCAGGGTGCCTAGAGTATGTGCAAAACCAGCTGGATGATTGACTTTTCCTGGAATGCAATATGGTGTTATCAGTTCAGTTTCCATCCATCCCTATGATTTATTCAGATCTCTGTTCAGTTTACTAAATTCTACAAAGGACTACTCCAGCATCTTTAACCATTACTTTCATTTAGTGCGTAGGGACTGTCCTCCACTCTCTGGTGCCATTCTGTGTGCCCAGAGATGTTCATAAGAAAGAATCAGTTGCCTCACATCTTTCAGCAGCATTCCACCCCACCTTCTCCTTTGCTATCACTTGCTCACTTTTGATGCTGAAAACTCAGCCTCTATGCAGCAGTGTTGAATCCAATCTCAGAGACAAGAGTTTTCGTTGTGTAGGAAAGAATAGCTTTATTGCTTGCTAGGCAAAGGGGACACAGTGAGGTCATGCCCTCAAAAACTTTCCGCACCCAGGGGGGATTTGGTGAGGCCTGGTGGCTCAGATGGTAAAGCGTCTGCCTGCAATGTGGGAGACCCAGGTTTGATTCCTGGGTTGGGAAGATCCCCTGGAGAAGGAAATGGCAATCCACTCCAGCACTCTTGCCTGGAAAATCCCATGGATGGAGGAGCCTGATAGGCTACAGTCCATGGGGTCGCAAAGAGTCGGACATGACTGAGTGACTTCACTTTCACTTTACAACAATGGTTGAAGGGAAGAGTAACTGGTAAGGATCAAGGTATGTGCAAAGCTGGCATTCCTTTGATCTGGACTCTGGTGGTCTCTGATAACCTCTGTGGTTCTCAAGGTAATCAAACTATGACCTTCTCTCTAGAAAGAAGAATGCTTCGTCAAGTTGTCATCTTCCATTTGTTGCGAGTTTTAGTTCTACAGAACTAACCAGGCTTCCCTAGTGGCTTAGATGATAAAGAATCTGCCTGCCATGTAGGAGACCCAGGTTCAGTCCTGGAGACAAAAAGATACCACGGAGGAAGGAATAGCAACCCTCCCTAGTATTTTTGTGAAGTTGCTCGGTGGTGTCCGACTCTTTGTGACCCCGTGGACACCAGGCTCCTCTGCCCATGGGATTTTCTAGGCAAGAGTACTGGAGTGCGTTGCCCTTTCTTTCTCCAGGGAACTTCCCAACCCAGGGATCGAACCACATTCGATCTCCCACATTGTGTCTCCCACATTATAGACAGACGCTTTACTGTCTGAGCCACCAGGGAAGTGGGCGGTGGCCGAGAGTGCCAGGCTGTGATAGCTCAGGAGCAACTGAGAGGAGCTACCCTGTGCCCGAGGCAAGGGGTGGTGGCTGGAAGAAGCAACCCCATGTCCAAGGAATGGTGGCTGCCCAGGCACAGGAGGGCCTAGAGGAGCTATTCCACGTTCAAGGTCAGGAGGGGTGCCAGTGAGGAGATACCCCTCGTCCAAGTTAAGGAGCAGCGGCTGTGCTTTGCTGGAGCAGCCTTGAAGAGATTCTCCACGTCCAAGGTAAGAGAAGCCCAAGTAAGACGGTAGATGTTGTAAGAGGGCATCAGAGGGCAGACACACTGAAACCATACTCACAGAAAACTAGTCAATCTAATCACACTAGGACCCCAGCCTTGTCTAACTAATGAAACTAAGCCATGCCCATGGGGCCACCCAATGGGCGGGTCATGATGGAAAGGTCTGACAGAATGTGGTCCACTGGAGAAGAGAATGGTAAACCAGTTCAGTATTCTAGCCTTGAGAACCCCATGAACAGTATGAAAAGGCAAAACGATAGGATACTGAAAGAGGAACTCCCCAGGTCGGTAGGTGCCCAGTATGCTACTGGTGATCGGTGGAGAAATAACTCCAGAAAGAATGAAGGGATAGAGCCAAAGCAAAAACAATACCCAGTCGTGGATGTGACTGGTGATAGAAGCAAGGTCCGATGCTAAAAAGAGCAATATTGCATAGGAACATGGAATGTCAGGTCCATGAATCAAGGCAAATTGGAAGTGGTCAAACAACAGATGGTAAGAGTGAACGTCGACATTCTAGGAATCAGTGAACTAAAATGGACTGGAATGGGTGAATTTAACTCAGATGACCCTTATATCTACTACTGCGGGCAGGAATCCCTCAGAAGAAATGGAGTAGCCATCATGGTTAACAAAAGAGTCCAAAATGCAGTACTTGGATGCAATCTCAAAAACAAAAGAATGATCTCTGTTCGTTTCCAAGGCAAACCATTCAATATCACAGTAATCCAAGCCTATGCCCCAACCAGTAACACTGAAGAAGCTGAAGTTGAACGGTTCTATGAAGACTAACACCCAAAAAAGATATTCTTTTCATTATAGGGGACTGGAATGCGAAAGTAAGAAGCAAAGAAACACCTGGAATAACAGGCAAATTTGGCCTTGGAATATGGAAAGAAGCAGGGCAAAGACTAATAGAGTTTTGCACTGGTCATAGCAAACACCCTCTTCCAACAACACAAGAGAAGACTCTACACATGGACATCACCAGATGGTCAACACCAAAATCAGATTGATTATATTCTTTGCAGCCAAAGATGGAGAAGCTCTATACAGTCAACAAAAACAAGACCAGGAGCTGACTGTGGCTCAGATCATGAACTCCTTATTGCCAAATTCAGACTCGAATTGAAGAAAGTAGGGAAAACCACTAGATCATTCAGGTATGACCTAGATCAAATCCCTTATGATTATACAGTGGAAGTGAGAAATAGATTTAAGGGCCTAGATCTGATAGATAGAGTGTGTGATGAACTATGGACGGAGGTTTGTGACATTGTACAGGAGACAGGGATCAAGACCATCCCCATGGAAAAGAAATGCAAAAAAGCAAAATGGCTCTTGAGGAGGCCTTACAAATACCTGTGAAAAGAAGAGAGGCGAAAAGCAAAGGAGAAAAGGAAAGATATAAGCATCTGAATGCAGAGTTCCAAGGAATAGCAAGAAGAGATAAGAAAGCCTTCTTCAGCAATCAATGCAAAGAAATAGAGGAAAACAACAGAATGGGAAAGACTAGAGATCTCTTCAAGAAAATTAGAGATAGAAGGGAACATTTTATGTAAACATGGGCTCGATAAAGGATAAAAATGGTATGGACCTAACAGAAGCACAAGATATTAAGAAGAGGTTGCAAGAATACCCAGAAGAACTGTACAAAAAAGATCTTCACGACCAAGGTAATCACGATGGTGTGATCATTCACCTAGAGCCAGACATCCTGGAATGTGAAGTCAAGTGGGCCTTAGAAAGCATCACTAGGAACAAAGCTAGTGGAGGTGATGGCATTCCAGTTGAGCTATTTCAAATCCTGAAAGATGATGCTGTGAAAGTGCTGCACTCAATATGCCAGCAAATTGGGAAAACTCAGCAGTGGCCACAGGACTAAGAAGGTCAATTTTCATTCCAATCCCAAAGAAAGGCAGTGCCAAAGAATGCTCAAACTACTGCACAATTGCACTCATCTCACATGCTAGTAAAGTAATGCTCAAAATTCTTCAAGCCAGGCTTCAGCAATACATGAACCGTGAACTTCCAGATGTTCAAGCTGGATTAGAAAAGGCAGAGGAACCAGAGATCAAATTGCCAACATCTGCTGGATCATGGAAAAAGCAAGAGAGTTCCAGAAAAACATCTATTTCTGTTTTATTGACTATGCCAAAGCCTTTGACTGTGTGGATCACAATAAACTGTGGAAAATTCTGAAAGAGATGGGAATACCAGACCACCTGACCTGCCTCTTGAGAAACCTGTATGCAGGTCAGGAAGCAACAGTTAGAACTGGACATGGAACAAGAGACTGGTTCCAAGTAGGAAAAGGAGTACGTCAAGGCTGTATATTGTCACCCCGCTTATTTAACTTATATGCAGAGTACATCATGAGAAATGCTGGACTGGAAGAAACACAAGCTGGAATCAAGATTGCTGGGAGAAATATCAATAACCTTAGATAGTGAGATGACACCACCTTTATGGCAGAAAGTGAAGAGGAACTAAAGAGCCTCTTGATGAAAGTGAAAGTGGAGAGTGAAAAAGTTGACTTAAAGCTCAACATTCAGAAAATGATGATCATGGTATCTGGTCCCATCACTTCAGGGGAAATAGATGGGAAAACAGTGGAAACAGTGTCAGACTTTATTTTTGGGGGCTCCAACATCACTGCAGATGGTGACTGCAGCCATGAAATTAAAAGACACTTACTCCTTGGAAGGAAAGTTATCATCAACCTAGATAGCATGTTGAATATCAGAGACATTACTTTGCCAACAAAGGTCCGTCCAGTCAAGGCTGTGGTTTTTCCTGTGGTCATGTATGGATGTGAGAGTTGGACTGTGAAGAAAGCTGAGCACCGAAGAATTGATGCTTTTGAAGTGTGGTGTTGGAGAAGACTCTTGAGAGTCCCTTGGACTGCAAGGAGATCCAACCAGTCCATTCTAAAGGAGATCAGTCCTGGGTGTTCTTTGGAAGCAATGATGCTAAAGCTGAAACTCCAGTACTTTGGCCACCTCATGCGAATAGCTGACTCATTGGAAAAGACTCTGATGCTGAGAGGGATTGAGGCAGGAGTAGAAGGGGACGACAGAGGATGGGATGGCTGGATGGCATCACTGACTCGATGGACGTTAGTCTGAGTGATATCCGGGAGTTGGTGATGGACAGGGAGTCCTGGCGTGCTGCGATTCACCGGGTCTCCCACAGTCAGACATGACTGAGTGACTGAACTGAACTGAACTGAAGTGAACTAGTATTCTTGCCTGGAGAATTCCATGGACCGAGGCACCTGGTGGGCTAAGAGTCATACATGACTGAGCGACTTTTACTTTCACTTTAGTTCTGCTACAGTCTGTTGGCTCAGATGGTAAACGTCTGCCTACAATGAGTGAGGCCTGGGTTCGAGGCCTGGATTCGATCCCTGGGTCAGGAATATCCCCTGGAGAAGGAAATGGCAATCTACTCTAGTACTCTTGCATGGAAAATCCCATGTACAGAGGAGCCTGGTAGGCTACAGCCCAAGGGGTCACAAAGAGTCGGACATGACCAAGCGACTTCACTTTCACCTTCTTTAGTTCTACAGAAGAACTCAAAGATAGTGTTATGTGAATCCCTTGAGGTAGAAACAGGACCCTGCCCCAAGGCTATACTATTATTTCTTGACTGCCCTTCCCTTGTCTCTTCATCTCCTTCCCTAAATAGCAACTGTTTGAACCTACCCTTCAGAAGTCACAGAAGGTCATCGGAGGTGGAGCCTATCCGGTACAAATAAGAAGTTGGGGAAAGTCAGTCTTCTGTGCCCAGAAGCCCCACAGGGTCTTCCCGGATTTTACTCTTTCTTCAACAAGCATCTCTCATCTGGCTCTCCACTTCCTTCTCTGCCATCTATATTCAGTTCTCATGGCCATTTACTACTCTGGGCACTAACCCCTAACTTTTGAATTTTTAGTATAAATTCTCTCCTTCTGATGGAATTCTTCCTCAGACACATCTACACAAGCTAGGTAAGTCTGAGATTGCCTTACTTTATCTGCTGCCCTGTTTGGCCAGCCTCAGTCCCAGAGGCAGAGATTGAGACTATGGAGCACTGTTTCTTATTGGGAGATCTGATTTAGAATCACCTGCAGTGATTTAAAAATGAAGACTTCCATCCCCCGCTTCCCAAGAAACATGCAACTGTTAAAAGTGAAGCTGATATCTACATGGCTGAGAACACAGCACTTTTTATGTAAACTATGCTTTGGCCTGATTGAGTTGGATATTAAATACCTGATATTCCTTCAGATCTAGTACTAGTAGGGTTAATTTCAACTTAATAATTTCAACTTGCATGTAAGAAGGCACTCAAGATGAAATAATTGACTTATTTTGTAAAGCCCACCTCCACATATATGAATTGCTCTTGAACAAAATGTAAGAATTTTCTCTTTGTGTATCTTGGGTGATGGGTTACAGTTCAGTTGAGTTCAGTTCAGTTGCTCAGTCATGTCCGACTCTTTGCGACCCCATGAATTGCAGCACACCAGGACACCCTGTCCATCACCAACACCCAGAGTTCACTCAGATTCACGTCCATTGAGTCAGTGATGCCATCCAGCCATCTCATCCTCTGTCATCCCCTTCTCCTCCTGCCCCCAATCCCTCCCAGCATCAGAGTCTTTTCTAATGAGTCAACCCTTCGCATGAGGTGGCCAAAGTACTGGAGCTTCAGCTTTAGCATCATTCCTTCCAAAGAAATCCCAGGGCTGATCTCCTTCAGAATGGACTGGTTGGATCTCTTTGCAGTCCAAGGGACTCTCAAGAGTCTTCTCCAACACCACAGTTCAAAGGCATCAATTCTTCGGCGCTCAGCCTTCTTCACAGTCCAACTCTCACATCCATACATGACTACTGGAAAAACCACAGCCTTGACAAGACGGACCTTAGTTGGCAAAGTAATGTCTCTGCTTTTGAATATGCTGTCTAGGTTGGTCATAAGTCACGTGCATAAACCATTCTTGGGTTTCCCAGGTGGCACTAGTTGTAAAGAACCTGCCTGCCAGTGCAGGAGACATAAGAGACTTGGATTCGATCCCTGGGTCAGGACGTTCCCCTGGAGGAGGACATGGCAACCCACTCCAGTATTATTGCCTGGAGAATCCCACGGACAGAGGAGCCTGGTGGGCTATGGTCCCCAAGAGTTGGACGTGACTGAAGTGACTGAGCATGCACACACATGCCTGCATAAACCATTCTCAAGCTATCAAAGAGCTCTGTGGGTCAGAATTTTCTGTAGGTTTATGAAAGCTCCTCCCCTAAATAACTAGAAGCAGCTTTTTGCTAACATATTGTGGATTCACAGATTTAAATTCTTATGTCATTATATATCTTGAATCGAGTCTTCCTAGATTTCCCTGAGAGTGGCATTTTCCAGTCCCAAACCCCATAGCATTCTGTTTATCTATCTCTAACAGCACTTATCATGTTGTATCTTGAATTACATTTGTTTTCATTTATTTTATCTTGATGGCATTTCAGGGCAAACCGCTACCACCTGTCAGCAAAATGTGAGGGTAATGAAGCTGAAAATCAGGGAGGGTCAGGAATTGGATACTGAAGAGTTATCAAAATGCAAAGCTACACTCATGTTCCTTTCATGGAAGCAGAGTTGAAGATGTGGCTAATGGAACAAGACACATTAAATCCATATAGGGCATGTGTGAAAATCAAAGTCCAAGGGGAAACATGAGGTCACAGTGGGAGGAAGCTAATAAAAAGGCACACATGGGAAGCAATGGTGGTGTTCACTTACTCTATGCAGATTCATTATCATAGATGGACTCCCATTACCATTTTTAGTCCTCTTTCTGATGTCCAGGGCCTCTTATTCTTTTGTCAATTTTAATGAAGTAGTCTGTCCTAAATGACAAGTAAAGAATCCTACTTCTGATGCTGCTCTAACTTCACTAGTTGTTCCCATTTTTTCTCTCTCAAGCATTTAACACACATAAGATGTAATAAATCAAATTTGAACTAATGAACAAATAAGTGAATAAATGAAGTATTCATTCTTCTTTTCAGTTTGAAGGATTAACTGTTCAAAAATTTTTGAACAGACACTGATATTTGGTTATGCATACTGGTATAATTTTCTGCAGTTGAGGTAGCAATTTCTCCAATTATACTTTCTATTGCCTCATCAGTCTCCACATATTACAAATAAGTTTTCCTTAATGGGGTATTTAGGATCGTTTTAGTGATGGTCATTTACTTAAAAAGCCAAGACTACAGTAAACTTCTACACTGAGCTCTAATGTATTGTTTAATTCTACTTCATCTGCAAGTGTTTATTTTCTTTTTATTAACTGTATTAGAAGAGGCTAATTTGTATAGCATTTACATGTTATTTTCCCCAGTGAGGTGTCAGCTGTCATGCTTCTATGGCTCTATTATATCAGAAAATGATATGGCATTGCTTTCAATTGCTTTATTATAAAAATCAATAAAAGAAATTGTATGGGGGAAATCCCCTACAACTGAAACTATGCAATAAACAGGAGTTAAGGGAAATTTTTTTAAAAAATCTTGAATATATTTGGTCAAACTCTTTTCTTCTTTAAAATAAACTTTAAAATAACTTTTCTTCTTAAAAATAAAAGCAATCAATTCCATGAGTCTCTGGGCCACAGCTGAGTAACTCATGTGCCGCTGCTGAGTCATCTGTGGCAGTCACTGTGTGCCAGTTAATTTTGCACAGTGCAGGGTAAGAAAAGGACCCGTCAGAGCTTCCACCACATAATTAAGAAACACTCTTCTCATCTTTCTGCTCCCCGTTATCTTTTCTTCTCACCTTGCCCTGCATTTTTCTTCTTTATGAAATGGCAGTCGTTTTTCAGTCTTGGTGAGAAAATAACAATTCAGCTAACCCCAAATGATAGGAAAACTTGTACACTGAGTCATAGGTATGTGGCCCAAGTGAGCAATCTAGCCTAGTCATTTTCAGGCCAAATTTGAGGCAGATAAAACAAAACTAGAAAAATGGCAGAAGTAAGAAATTGTTAAAGAAAGAGCTGACTTTGTTAAAGAAACTGGATGCTATTAATTGAAGTCCTTTTATTCCAAGATTTTTTTTTTCATTGACATTGGAGATTTTGTCTTCATAAACCAATTACTTTTTGTAAAGCATTTCTGGTAGAGCTTTTTTTTTTTTTTGGTAATACCCACATTGAACAGCCATGATTTGATGTGAAGTGAGAATAGACCTCATTTAAACCTCACTTTGCTTCAGTTGCTAAATTAGCAATTAATCAGATTACCAACACATGACAGATACTTTCTCACTAGATAGGTAAGAGAAATAGATATGGATATATAATAACAAAGACTTTCAAGGCTGACATGACTAATAAAGCAAGGATCATTAAAGAAAATCAAGTATGTAAAAGAGCATTATAAGCTATAATGTATATAGAATATGAAGTATTGATAAATACTTTTTGTTTGAAACAGAGCATACACTTGTGGTGTTTTCTTCCCTTATTTTCTGGGTATCAAATTGAACTCTTTTTTTTCTGGTCTTCATGGCCAATAATGAGTAGGATAATTTTTCAAGATAGATCTGAGAGAAGACAGCAGAAAGATTTTGTCATACTCTAAATAAGTATAAAATTCACATGTAGCTAAAAAAAAAAATCAGGACAGCTCAAAAAAAAATTTTTTTTAACTGGGGGAGGGAGCTTGTGCTAAGGTCACTTGGGAGCCATTCATGTGGGTGGTGGCCATTTACTTTTCAATAAAACATAACTACTTACCATAGCAACCAGAATAGAGGATGGTACATGTGCTGCCTCCAAGATTCAGTGCTTTAATAAAGAAATACTTGCAGTGAAGAATGAACAAACACATGGGCACATTTTTATAATCTCATAATAGAAAACAATATCTTTTGCAAAGGCATTTATATTTTCCCGATTTTTAATACCCAGCTACTGTGGGATAATCAATACAATCTGCTATAAGCCATTTGTCTTTCTTTGTGACTGGCTTGCCTTTAATGTGATGATTTTTATTTGAGAGCTTGTTTCAACAGGATGAATGTTGCATTTCAGAAAGCACATGCTGCAGTGGGAAGGTAGCCTTTTTTTTTTCCCAGAGAGGGGAGTACAAAGTGACTGAAGTCTCTGCTGGGGGATACATATGTTTGTGTGATTCTCTAAGACCGGCTCACATATTGTTTCCTAATTTCCTTCAAGTTTCATGCAGGAAGGAGGGGCATGAGGGGTTTTAATGAATGAATGAGCTAGGCTGCAGTGCTCTGCTGAGGAGGCTGTTCATTACTTTAAAGTACAAATTAGATTCCCATGCTTTTTTCTAAGCTCACTTATATCCTTTGGCTGCAAGTTTAGAGTTTACTGCATCCTAAGCTTTGCATCTGAAAAAGTCTTGAATTATCTTGTTATGATACTAGTCCCTGTGAGCTGCTTCAAATTTTTACAATAATATTTATTTTGTATGTGTGGAATTATTCATATATAATGACTACTGGCAGGTATATTTCATATGTTATAAAAGTTAATTTTTTTCTTGGAAATCATAGCCAAGGAACACTTTTTTTTCCCAATGAAAGTAATTTAAATTGAAGTAAGACCCTCTAATACCACCATCTGTACAAGTAAATTACCTTCAGAGTAATTAAATATGCATATCTGATCCATGTTCTGTACAGATGAACCAAGTTTTATTGAAGCAATATGCTTATAAATCCCCCAGGTGTTAAAGATGAAGAACCAATGGCATTTTATAGTCACACAGATACAAATAAGCACAAAGATATTTGAGCAGTTTCTCTTCTAGAAGTACATTTTATCAATTTTTCCTAATTAATATGTTTCACCAAATAGTGTGACCAATATTTTCACTAGCCTAACATCTGCATTGATTTAAATCTTCACTGACTATTTTCATGTTGCATGTATGTCTGGATTTATGATAGTTGCCCCCTCACTTGTCTTCTGCAGGTTTCCAGGGAGCAGAGCAATGCAGTGAAACTGAAATCATTTTGTCGTCTGAATTCATTACATTTGGGCTTGCCCCTCCATGAAATAGCAATGCACAGCCAATTGGAATTCATGGCCCCATCCCTTTATTGCAACATCATGGTTTATAGTCCATAACAAATACAAATACAGAAAGAAACCATAACAATAGGATACATCAGACCTGCCAGCCTACCTTCTAGGGCTTTGCCTGATGAACTTGCACTTTCACTGCATGGGGCAGAAGCAAAGGCAACATGCTGTGTCGTTACCTTTTCTAAGGTCAGATCTTGAGTCCCTGGTCCACATCTTTACCATGTTTTTACAACCAACTATCATCACAGTCAATCTCAGCTGGGAAAAGCAGTCATTTATGTAAGGTCTTGCAGAAACAAGGCTTGGTGAGTGTTTATTGATGAGACTTTAAAAGTGGCTTCCCACTGTGGTGAGACACCCCAGTTGCTTGTATATTGCATTGCTGTCTTCTTTACTGGAGCTGACAAGTGAGCTGGGCCCAAGACATGGTTAGATAAATTGAAGGCTATCAAAGAAAAGTTCTGTCCAGGACTTTTTCATCCCAGATCCATAAAAAAGGAATGTCTTTTTCTCAGATTATTCTTAATCCTTGGGAATTTGGTAATCAGTCTTCATTTATTTCACATCAATATTTTCCATTGAAGTACAATTAAATGTTTATTCGAAAGTGTTGATGCTTTTCTTCTCTTTAGCATCCTCTCATCTCTGTAACCATACTCAAAGTGGATGAAGACTTCAAGTGATATGGAACAGGTTTCTTTTATTATTTATACTTAGCTGCCCTTTAACAAACAATTCAAGTAAATGAGCAAATACTTTCTTAAAGAAGGGAAATTCCAAATTACCTTTGGAATAGGAGCTCTACTTATCTTATCCTGTTATCTTTTGCTTTGGGGCATTTTACTTTTTTTGTTTACAGCAAGTTGTAAAATGTAATACCTTAAAAGTCAGATTCAGTTCAGTTCAGTTGCTCAATCATGTCCGACTCTTTGCGACCCCATGAATCGCAACATGCCAGGCCTCCCTGTCCATCACCAACTCCCGGAGTTCACTCAGACTCACGACCATCGATTCAGTGATGCCATCCAGCCATCTCATCCTCTGTCGTCCCCTTCTCCTCCTGCCCCCAATCTCTCCCAGCATCAGAGTCTTTTCCAATGAGTCAACTCTTTGCATGAGGTGGCCAAAGTACTAGAGCTTCAGCTTTAGCATCATTCCTTCCAAAGAAATCCCAGGGTTGATCTCCTTCAGAATGGACTGGTTGGATCTCCTTGCAGTCCAAGGGACCCTCAAGAGTCTTCTCCAACACCACAGTTCAAACGCATCAATTCTTTGGCGCTCAGCCTTCTTCACAGTCCAACTCTCACATCCATACATGACCACAGGAAAAATCATAGCCTGGACTAGACGGACCTTAGTCGGCAAAGTAATGTCTCTGCTTTTGAATATACTATCTAGGTTGGTCATAACTTTTCTTCCAAGGTCTACATATTATTATTGATTAATCAAGATTGCCAGGAGAAATATCAATAACCTCAAATCTGCAGATAACACCACCCTTATGGCAGAAAGTGAAGAAGAACTAAAGAGCCTCTTGATGAAAGTGAAAAAGAGTGAAAAATTTGGCTTAAAACTCAACATTCAGAAAACTAAGATCACGGCATGTGGTCCCAATCCTTCATGGCAAATAGATGGGGAAACAGTGGAAATAGTGACAGACTTTATCCCTTGGACAGCAAAGAGATCCAAGCAGTCCATCTTAAAAGAGATCAGTCCTGGGTGTTCATTGGAAGGGTTGATGTTGAAGCTGAAACTCCAATACTTTGGCCACCTGATGCAGAGAGCTGACTCATTTGTAAAGACCCTGATGCTGGGAAAGATTGAAGGCAGAAGGAGAAGGGGACAACAGAGGATGAGATGGTTCGATGACATCACCGACTCAATGGACATGGGTTTGGATGGACTCCGGGAGTTGGTGATGGACAGGGAGGCCTGGAGTGCTGCGTTCATGGGGTCGCAAAGAGTCGGACACAACTGAGCAACTGAACTGAACCGAACTGATTATTATTGAAAATGCGTTTAAAACTACGGTATTAGAAACATGGAATTGTCCTTTAAATTCAGTCTAGTCTTTTCCTTTTTGGGTGTAAAATCATGTTAAAACATTTCATTCAGTCCATCTTCATTCGAAAAGCCATCTTTGAAGGTGGCTTTCCTTTACTGGTTCACAAGTAGTCCTGGTCTTGGGTTTTTACCATTCTGCTACTTAAAAAGATAAAGTTAAGGCGATGTAGTAAGATTTACATAAAGCTGAATTTATAAAAATTATGAAAACTGTTCTTCAGTCAGGCTGTATCACTGACAAGCTATAAAATTAGGGCAAGTTAAGTAATTTCTCTGTATCTCAATGTCCACATCCTTAGAATAAAGATATAAAAGTACCTCATAAATGTCATACATATACGCTCAGAATAGTGTCTTACCCCAACCAAATTATAAAATCCTGAGGAAGAAGACTAACCATTCTATCCTCAGATTTTAACTTAGTGCTTTATCATGAAGAGAGTTTCAATAAGTATTTTTTGAATAACTAGGTTTTCCTTTTGTTTAACATACTTATTTATAAACAACAACAACAACAACAACAAAGAACTGGAAACTCTATGTTAGTCCCCATATTTTCAAAACATTTACTAGTATATAAAGTCTTAACTGTTTCAGAAATCATCTTATTAGAAGCTTCCACCATACTCTTAAAAAGCTCAATTTACTCTTCAGTCACAAAAGTTTTCCTTCTAATTTATTAAATAAATCCCTCTGCTATTGAAGTCCATAGTTGTTAATATAAAGAGGAGGAAAGCTGCCCACAACACTCTATAGTAATTTTCAATCAGAGGCTTAGAGTGATTGTTTTTTTCTTTGCCAGTGAATGTGTTATTCAAAACTGACTACTGATTAAAAATTAATGGTTGTAATGAGAGTTCAAAATAGCTTAGAGAATTTTAACCAGGGAATCTTATAAAATGTATATTCTATAGCTTGTTTGCCCTCATCTAATCTGGAGAAATATGGTTTTCTCTCAGTGTGTATTTAGGGCTCCAGAAACTGCAGGGTTTCAGCTCTGGTTTTTATTGGGGAGTGTTGGTAAGGCTCCAGATTCACCCTCTTTGAAGTGACTGTGTTTGTCACTTCTGCTACATAATAGTACATATTCAGTTCAGTTCAGTCGCTCAGTCGTGTCTGACTCTTTGTGACCCCCATGGACTGCAGCACACCAGGCCTCTCTATCCATCACCAACTCCTGGAGTTTACTCAAACTCATGTCCATTGAGTCGGTGATACCATTCAACCATTTCATCCTCTGTCTTCCCCTTCTCCTCCTGCCTTCAATCTTTCCCAGCATCAGGGTCTTTTCAAATGAGTCAGTTCTTCGCATCAGGTGGCCAATAGTACATGTAGAGGTTCCCTAAAGCCTAAAAGACTGTACTGTAAAGATAACTGGTGAGTCTGTATGCCATATCTTAATTGGAGAAAGTTAAGCTAGACTGGAAACAGTTAATTCTGAATTTCCATATTCTCTGCGTTTTTTTTTTTTTTTTTTCCCCCAGTGATTATATATTATCTATCTCAGGTGAAATAATGCAGTTCTGAAAACAGTTGACCTCAGCTTTAGGCTGAATCTCTGTGTTACAATCTTAGAAATCTAAGGTACGCTATAAAGCACGTGCTAACCCACCCTGATCCTCCAGTCAGTTAATACAATCACAGAAGCTATCATTTTAATTACACAGTGAGAGAGGCTCACACAAGAGTTATTTTTTGGAGCTGTCTAGTGGTCTGCAACTGGGAGGATTAGTACGGACGGGTAAGGGTATGGGAATGGAGTATCTGTTGGAAGAAATTAAAAGCCAAACTATTATAGAAGGGTCAAGCTAGTTGAAATAAGCAACAGATAAGCAGCTCTCTTAAAAATATTTGCTTTCTCAAGGCATTTCAACCAAATATGAAAGCAGCTCATACTACCTTTAGTCTCTAAATATAGATGAGCGAGAGAATGAACATATCTCTAGTTTGCACATTTTCTGCCATCACGTTTCAAAATACTTCTCAGTGAAAATCTCAAGGGTAGAAACCTTACCTGAAAACTTAGTCCCTTCAGAAAGTACATACTTTCTTATCATGAATTTTGAATACATAGTTTTGAACGCTATTTGAAGTAATCTTCAAATTCTGTGTGCTACTCTTAGGGCTATCCATCACAAGGCACTTTTCTATATTCACATATATAAACCTATGCTACTTCTGAGCACATCTTTCCCTTCCAGCATTACCCAAAAATCACAGACCCAGCTGAAAACTCATTAGTAATCAACATTATTATGAAACTAAAAAAATTACTACAGGGGTCAAAAGAAATTAACAATTTAATGTAGAAAATTATTTCAGCTCTCTCAGCTGCTTACTTAGTGCATTTTCTGTGTTAGTTTTTTTGTTTGTTTGTTTGTTTGGTTGGTTGGTTGGTTGGTTGGTTTTTTTGTATTTGTGGGGTTACTGTTCTTTCTTCTTTCCTTTCTCCTCCACATTCCCTTCCCTCTCCTCTTTGCTTTCTTCCTTTTCTTCTTAATTTCTTGCTGGACTGTGGATTTTGTTACTGAAGGGAATTGAGAGACTGAATTCAAATGATCCCTCTTAATGAAAAAATGGTCTTTTGCTACTAAATCCAAAAAGCATACAATAGCATTTGCTCCCATCATCCTTCAACACAACTAAGGTTTCACCTCTTCATTTTTGAACACAATTAACCTAACCTGAATACTGTCTATTTTGCTCTACTTCAGGAAATGAGCAGCTACTTGAACTTCTTAGATGTACTTTAGTTTTCTTCTTAAAGGAGGATCATGTCATATGGGGAAGATTGTCACTAAGCATGACTGAAAAGTTTTCTTATACTAAAATGGGTACAATTATACTTGTTCATGACCTTTGAAAGCAAAACTATGTATATTTTCTAAAACTATTTCAAGGCCTAAAGAAAGTATATATTTAAAACAATGCTTTTTAAATGGCAAGGCAAATAACAGAATGACCTTGTGTTTACAATTCTGCCTCAGTTGTTTTACAGGTAGAGTTTTTCATAGATTTTTGTCTATGAAAGACAGTTTTCATTTTAACTGTACTAACATGAGATTATTCCACAAGATATTATCCTCTATTTAAAATAGTTTTTACTATCTTGAGATGTTTATTTGAAATGGTTATACTAAGCTAGAGTTTCTACTAGGGAAACATTGAAACTCCAGAATTATTTTTTTAACTCAACATTCTGCAAGGCAAAAGAAAATTTATATGTTTATAGAAATAGCGTAAGCCACATATTCTCAGACACGGAGGCACCATTTGGTGCTTAAATCCCAGCACCAACTATGGAGTTGAAACTGCATTTGCCTTCAGATCTCTGGCAATAAAGGCCAGATGTAAAAGAGTATCGCTCAGTTAATTCTTGATTTTCTCATTCTGGGAGTTAGAATTAGAGTAAAAAACTACATATATGACAATACACAGACATTCAATTAAGAAAGAAGCTTGAAAATCAGTTAAGGTACACCCCAAAATAGACATTATTTACTCTCCCTAGATAAAAGTCTTGTTAGGATTAATCACAAATCCACAATAAAGGGAAAAATGTCCCACAAAATATTTCAGAATATTTAGCTAAAACTAACCATGGTGGAGAGGTCTGACAGAATGTGGTCAGCTGGAGAAGGGAATGGCAAACCACTTCAGTATTCCTGCCTTGAGAACCCCATGAACAGTATGAAAAGGCAGAATGATGGCATACTGAAAGAGGAACTCCCCAGGTCAGTAGATGCTCAATATGCTACAGGAGATCAGTGGAGAAATAAGTCCAGAAAAAATGAAGGGAAGGAGCCAAAGCAAAAACAATATCCAGTTGTGGATGTGACTGGTGATACAAGCAAGGTTCAATGCTGTAAAGAGCAATATTGCATAGGAACCTGGAATGATAGGTCCATGAATCAAGGCAAATTGGAAGTGGTCAAACAGGAGATGGCAAGAGTGAACATCGACATTTTAGGAATCAGTGAACTAAAATGGACTGGAATGGGTGAATTTACCTCAGATGACCGTTATAACTACTACTGTGGGCAGGAATCCCTCAGAAGAAATGGAGTAGCCATCATGGTCAACAAAAGAGTCTGAAATGCAGTACTTGGATGCAATCTCAAAAATGACAGAATGATCTCTGTCCGTCTCCAAGGCAAATCATTCAATATCACCGTGATCCAAACCTATGCCTCAACCAATAACGCTGAAGAAGCTGAAGTTGAACATTTCTATGAACACCTACAAGACCTTTGAGAACTAACACCCCAAAAAGATGTCTTTTTCATTATAGGGAACTGGGATGCAAAAGTAGGAAGTCAAGAAACACCTGGAGTAACAGGCAAATTTGGCCTTGGAATGCAGAATGAAGCAGGGCAAAGAAGAATAGAGTTTTGCCAAGAAAATGCACTGGTCATAGCAAACACCCTCTTCCAGCAACACAAGAGAAGACTCTACACATGGACATCACCAGATGGTCAACACCAAAATCAGACTGATTATATTCTTTGCAGCCAAAGATGGAGAAGCTCTATACAGTCACCAAAAACAAGACTGGGAGCTGAGTGTGGCTCAGATCATGAACCCTTTATTGCCAAATTCAGACTTAAATTGAAGAAAGTAGGGAAAACCACTAGACCATTCAGGTATGACCTAAATCAAATCCCTTATGATTATACAGTGGAAGTGAGAAATAGATTTAAGGGTCTAGATCTGATAGAAAGAGTACCTGATGAACTATGGAATGAGGTTCTTGACATTGTACAGGAGACAGGGATCAAGACCATCCCCATGGAAAAGAAATGCAAAAAAGCAAAATGGCTGTCTGGGGAGGCCTTACACATAGCTGTGAAAAGAAGAGAAGCAAAAAGCAGAGGAGAAAAGTAAAGATATTCTTATTTGAATTCAGAATTCCAAAGAATAGCAAGAAGAGATACGAAAGCCTTCCTCAGTGATCAGTGCAAAGAAACAGAGGAAAACAACAGAATGGGAAAGACTAGAGATCTCTTCATGAAAATTAGAGATACCAAGGGAACATTTCATGCAAAGATGAGCTCAATAAAGCACAAAAATGGTTTGGACATAACAGAAGCAGAAGATATTAAGAAGAGGTGGCAAGAATACACAGAAGAACTGTACAAAAAAGAGCTTCACAACCCAGATAATCACAATGGTGTGATCACTCACCGTGAGCGAGACATCTTGGAATGTGAAGTCAAGTGGGCCTTAGAAAGCATCACTACGAACAAAGCTAGTGGAGGTGATGGCATTCCAGTTGAGCTGTTTCAAATCCTGAAAGATGATGCTGTGAAAGTGCTGCGCTCAATATGCCAGCAAATTTGGAAAACTCAGCAGTGGCCATAGGACTGGAAAAGGTCAGTGTTCATGCCAATCCCAAAGAAAGGCAATGCCAAAAAATGCTGAAACTACTGCACAATTGCGCTCATCTCACACACTAGTAAAGTAATGCTCAAAATTCTCCAAGCCAGACTTCATTCAGCAATACATGAACTGTGAACTTCCAGATGTTCAAGCTGGTTTTAGGAAAGGCAGAGGAACCAGAGATCAAATTGCCAACATCTGCTGGATCATGGAAAAAGCAAGAGAGTTCCAGAGAAAGATCTTTTTCTGCTTTATTGACTATGCCAAAGCCGTTACTGTGTAGATCACAATAAATAGTGGAAAATTCTGAAAGAGATGGGAATACCAGACCACCTGACCTGCCTCTTGAGAAACCTGTATGCAGGTCAGGAAGCAACAGTTAGAACTGGACATGGAACACAGACTGGTTCCAGATAGGAAAAGCAGTACGTCAGGCTGTATATTGTCACCTTTTTTATTTAACTTATATGCAGAGTACATCATGAGAAACGCTGGGCTGGAGGAAGCACAAGTTGGAATCAAGATTGCCAGGAGAAATATCAATAACCTCAGATATGCAGATAACACCACCCTTATGGCTGAAAGTGAAGAGGAACTAAAAGGCATCTTGATGAAAGTGAAAGAGGAGAGTGAAAAAGTTGGCTTAAAGTTCAACATTCTGAAAACTAAGATCATGGCATCTGGTCCCATCACTCCAGGGCAAATAGATGGGGAAACAGTGGAAACAGTGGCAGACTTTATTTTTCTGGGCTGCAAAATCAATGAAGATGGTAATTGTAGCCATGAAATTAAAAGACACTTACTCCTTGGAAGGAAACTTATGACCAACCTAGATAGCATATTCAAAAGCAGAGACATTACTTTGCCAGCAAAGTAATAAAGAAATGGGATCAGTTTCTGGAAAGACTGATTCCCCCGTGTCGTTTCTTTCTTGCTCCCCGCTTTCCTGGCTGAATTCCCATCTGAAATGTGGGTACTCACCAAGCCTGCTAATTCTGCCTGGGCTTCTGAGATCGGACTGGGGAGGCCTCAGTGCCTCCTCTCCTTCGGGAGAATGAAAAGACACCTGTGGCCTACATAGGTGGTGATTGGTATTCCATGTAAACCAGTTATTCAGCCTCTTTTCTCCACTAATTCTCTTACTACCCTATCTGTTTCTAATCTCCCTCTATATCTGTAATTAAATAAGTTTTTTCCAGGACGCTGACTCCGTCCCCACCTTCGAATCACCCTGGATCCACCGGGGCTGGACCCTGGCAGAAAAGACCCTGATGGTAGGAAAGATTGAAGGCAGGAGGAGAAGAGGATGACTGAGGATGAGATGGCTGAATCACATCACTGACCAGATGCCCATGAGTTTTGGTGAACTCCGGGAGTTGGTGATGGACAAGAAGGCCTGGCGTGCTGTGGTTCATGGGGTCGTAAAGAGTCAGACACGATTGAATGACTGAACTGAACTGAACATTTTTATTGAGGCATCAAACACAAAATATAGCTGATTTGAGAAAAATCATATCAAAACTGTCCATGAGAGCAATGTTGATAAACATAGCAAAAAATAATTTAAAGTGTAAGAAGTAATATTTCACTTCTGGCCCTGAGAGAGGAGGTGGGTCTAAACTCAGTACCTAGAAAACTGACAAAATATATAAAACAATAGATTTTAGAAACTGAACACTGAGCAACACATGACTATTATTCCTGAGAAGAAGAAAATGAAATGAGATGTATGATGACCTCAGGTTTCTACCTGGAAAGTTTCCAGATCATTGTGCAGGGAAGAGAGAACTCAGGAGACACCAGCATTCTCACAAAAAGGGGAAGACAGGTAGCAGCATTTAGGGATTCCAAAGAAACGAGAACTTTCAAGGCATAGTACGAAAAAGGAGGGATATATAGAGTTTCAGGAATCTCCAGTCCTTTTGAGTACTTAAGGCTTCCCTGGTAGCTCAGTTGGTAAAGAATCCACCTGCAATGCAGGAGACCCTGGTTTGATTCCTGGGTTGGGAAGGATCCCTGGAGAAGAGAATGGCTACACAATCCAGTATTCTTGCCTGGAGAACACCATGGACAGAGGAGCCTGGGGGCTACAGTCCCTAGAGTAGCAAAGTGTCTGACATGACTGAGCACACAAGCAATTTTCACACGTAGAAACTATATGAAGTCAAGCAAAAAACAACTTTTATAAAAACAATTAGAGAGCAGATACAAAACAAATAATTCCTAGAGCTCGCACAAAGCAAGAAACCACTCAAATCTCCACAAGCCAGTCTGGGGACAACTCACTGACTATATGGGACATTCACTTGAGAACTCAGAGAGTGACAATTTATTAGCAGGGCTAAACTTGGCAAAGAATAAACTCTATTCTGGGCCTACACTAAAATAAAAACAAGACTCAAAAAAATCAAACTAATCTCAGGTAACTTGCTTGTTCTTAAAAGAAATACAACATCCAGCTTCAGTAACACGAGAGTCACAATGTTTGACTTTCAACCAAACATTACTAGACACAAGGAGTAACAGAAAAAAATGACTCATAACCAGGAAAGACATAAACTGATGAATGTGTAATCAGAAATGAAAAGAGATAATTGAAGTAGCCCAAAAGATATTGATCAATTTGCTCAAAGAATTAAAGAAAAACATAACGTGGAGAAAAACAGATTTTACAAAGACCCAAATGGAGCTACTAGAGATGGAATATAAAATCTGAATTAAAACTTCTCTATTTTTCAGAACACAACAGAAGAAGAAAACTATCAGTGAACTTAAAAAAAAGTAGCAATAGAAACTTTTCAAATGAGTATCAAAATTTAAAAACTTTGAACAATGACAATGACAACAACCCCCAAAGTTCAAGAACCTATGAGACAATATGCTCTAACATAAATATAACTTGTAAAAGGAAGAGAGAATGTGAGGACAGAAAAAAAAAAATTGAAGTAGTGGCTAAATTTTTTTCAAGTTTTATGACAAGATAAACTTAGAAATTCATTGGACTTGGAGGGTATTATGCTAAGTGAAATAAGTCAGAGACAAATACTGTATGATATCACTTATAGTAGCATCTAAAAATAAAACAAACTAGTGAATATAACAAAAACAAAGCAGATTCACAGATATAGAGAATAAACTAGTGGTTATCAGTAGGGGGAGGGAAGAAGGAAGGACTAAAATAGGGGTAGGGATTAAGAGGTACAAACTATCACATATAAAATAAATAAGTTACAAGGATATATTGTACACTATGGAATACACATAATATTTTATAATAACTATAAGTGGAATATAGCCTTTTAAGATTATGAATCACTATGTTGTCTACTTGAAACATACAGTATTGTACATCAACTATACCTCAAAAAAAAAAAATTAAGATCCAAGAGGCATATTGAACTCTAAGAAGAATGAACACAAAGAAAAACAAACTAAGTGACACATAATCAAATTCCTGAAAACCATTAATAAGGGGAAACTCTTAAAATGACCAAAATATATATATATACAGAGGAAAAAATATTTCTTAGAATCTCAGCAGTCGAGAAAAAAATGAAATAGCATCTTTAAATTACTAAATAATAAAAGCTAAGTATGGATATAATATTGAATAAAACTTTTAAAATATTTGAAAGTAAAGATGAAATAAAGAATTTTTCAGATAAACAAAAGCTGAGACAATTTGTCAACAGATCTTCACTTCAAAAAATATTACAGAAGTTTCTTGAAACTGAAAGCAAGTATTACCAGATGGAAAACTGGAGCTACAAAGTGGAATAAAGAGAGACAGAAATAGTAATCATGTGGGCAAACACAGAAGACTCTTATTTCCTTATTTAAAAAATTTCTCCAAAAGGTAACTGATTGATTAAAGCCAAAAATAATATGAATGCTTTTGTGGAATTGTGACATATTTTTAAAAATATGAGAAAAATAGCATAAAAGCATACAAAGAAGAGATGATATTAAACTATTGTAAGATTTCTATATTCCACATAATGTATCATATTTGAAGGTAGACTGTAACAAATTAAATATACACCTTTTAAATCCTAGAGGAACGACTAAAAGTATAAAACAAGGAGATACATCTGATGAACCAATAGTGGGAATAAGATATTCATAAAAATGCTCAAACTAAAACAAAAGACAGAAAAAGAAAAAAATACATATCAGTAGAACAAACAAAAGAAGTAATAAGTCTGCAGATTTAAACATAGCCATGTCAATCATATTTTCACTAAATGTAAAAGGAAAAAAACACTGCAATTAAAAGAAAGTGGTTGTTAGGCTAAAACGAAAGCACAACCCATCTATATGCAGTCTATAGAGCCTGACTTGAAGTATAGATTCAGATATAGATAAAAACAGATATAGACACAACTGCAAAGAGATACAGTCTGTAAACACTCATCATAAGAAAACTAGAGTGGCTATATTAAAACATTCAATGTATACTTCAGGATAAGAAATAATACTACAGAGAAAGATATTTTATAATAATAAGACATTAACAATCTTAAATGTGCATTTGAACACTGTGCTTCAAATATCTGAAGAAAAACTTGACAAAACTGAAGAAAGGAATAAATAAATCCACAATTGTAGATAGACATTTCAACATTCTTACTCAGTATTTGATAAAACAAATAGAAAATCAATAGAAATATAAATGGTTTAAAAACATTGTCAACCAACTTAGTTAACTGTCATTCATAGAACACTTGACCAACAGCTGATAAGTAAGTATAGATGTTTTTTCAAGAGCACATGGAATATTCCCCAAAATAGAACTATGCTAGGCTATAAAATAAGTCTCAATTATTAAAGTAGTGGAATAATACAGATTATGTTCTCTTACCATGATGCAATTAATTTACAAATTAATATCAGCAAGTTATCTCTAAAACCCCAAAATAATAGAAAATTAAATACCACACTTGAATATTGTACCTGAAATCCTAGTTAATGCAGCAAAATATAAATAAATAAATATTACATGTGCACTAGACAAAATCAAGCTGGCATTATTTATAAACCATATGATTGCAAACAGATAACTTTAGATAAATTAATTGTTAGACTAACATAAAAATTCATCAAGATTCCTGTTTATAATGTCAACATACAAAATTCAAAGCATTTCTATGCAGTCATGAACAATTATATATTTAATAAAAATAAAGAGTTTCATCAAAAAATACCTCAGGAAATAAAAAATTTTCACATTAACTTCCTAGTAAGAAATCATAGAATCAATAAACTGATGCTAACATTCATTTGTGTGAGGAAAGGACCAAGAATAGCTAAGACAATCTGAAGAACAAACTAGTTACTTGGTCACTATAAACAAACCTAATTATAATTCAATAATAATTCAGAAAATATAATATTGAGGCAATGATAAATAGATAAACTGAATAGAAAAGAAAGCCCAGAAACAGACCTATGTATATACAAAAATTAATATATATCTGTGATGACATTGCAAATAACTAACAGAGGATTGCCTGTTATATATATATCATACAATATGCAAACTATAATTGGATCACTGACTCACATTACACACAGAAATTCAAGCTGAAATTAATAATTTTCTAATTTGTATTTGGGAGCAGAGTGGCACAGCAGAAATGAGAACTGCAGAAAAACATCTACTTCTGCTTTATTGACTATACCAAAGCCTTTGTCTGTGGGGATCACAACAAACTGTGGAAAATTCTAAAAGAGATGGGAATACCAGACCACCTGACCTGCCTCTTGAGAAACCTGTATGCAGGTCAGGAAGCAACAGTTAGAACTGGACATGGAACAACAGACTGGTTCCAAATAGGGAAAGAAGTATGTCAAGACTATATGCTGTCATCCTGCTTATTTAATTTATATGCAGAGTACATCATGCTAAATGCTGGGCTGGATGAAGCACAAGTTGGAATCAAGATTGCCAGGAAAAATATCAATAACCTCAGATATGCAGATGACACCACCCTTATGGCAGAAAGTGAAGAAGAACTAAAGAGCCTTTTGATGAAAGTGAAAGAGGAGAATGAAAGAGTTGGCTTAAAACTCAACATTCAGAAAACTAAGATCATGGCATCCAGTCCCATCACAACATGGCAAATACATGGAGAAACAGGGGAAATAGTGACAGACTTTATTTGGGGGGCTCCAAAATCACTGCAGATGGTGACTGCAGTCAGGAAATTAAAAGACTCCTGCTCTTTGGAAGAAAAGTTATGACCGACCTAGACAGCATATTAAAAAGCAGAGACATCACTTTGCCAACAAAGGTCCGTCTAGTCAAAGCTATGTTTTTTTCTAATAGCCATGTATGGATGCGAGAGTTGGACTTAAAGAAAGCTGAGTGCTGAAGAACTGATGCTTTTGAACTGTGGTGTTGGAGAAGACTCTTGAGAGTCCCTTGGACAGCAAGGAGACCCAACTAGTCCATCCTAATGGAAATCAGTCCTGAATATTCATTGGAAGGACTGATGTTGAAGCTGAAACTCCAATACTTTGGCCACCTGATGTGAAGAGTTGACTCATTAGTAAAGACCCTGATGCTGGGAAAGATTGAAGGCAAGAGAAAAAGGGGACCACAGAGGATGAGATGGTTGGATGGCATCACCAATTCAATGGACATGAGTTTGAGTAATCTCCAGGAGCTGGTGATGGAGAGACTGAACTGAACTGAGTATTTATTTGATTTGCAAAATATTACATATTTAGAACAAGATAGGACTGGACAGAATTTCTTAAACATGATGTAAGATAATACAAACCATGAAAAGAAGTATTAACAAATGTGGTCATATTAATTTGTTTCAAGTGTTTTAAATAAAAATCCTCAAGTAAATTAGAAGATTCCTAACCAGAGTTGGAACCATTTGAGCTATAAAATAACATTGAATTATAATCTAAATAATAACATTAATATTCATAAGTCCATCTGATATTAAAAATAAATTAAATAAATAAATGCATGGAGGAAAATAGACAAATATCCATTGCAAAAGAATTTCACATTATTTATGTATAAATTCTGTCCTTTCAGAGATGGAATCTAACCTCCCACTTCTTAAGTGTTGACTGCCCATAGTGACTTCCTTCCAAACACGAGAGAGCATGGAAATGGAAAAAAATGAATTACTTGACAATGGACAACCTGACACATACTGCCTTAGTCAGGTGATTGGTGCTGACATTGACAATTATAAGTTATGTTGATAGTATGTAACTTTTGCATGTGATGTGAAGAGAATGGTTCAGTTCAGTTAAGTTCAGTTGCTCAGTCATGTCCGACTCTTTGCGACCGCATGAATCGCAGCACGCCAGGCCTCCCTGTCCATCACCATCTCCCGGAATTCACTCAGACTCACGTCCATCGAGTTCGTGATGCCATCCAGCCATCTCATCCTCTGTCGTCCCCTTCTCCTCCTGCCCCCAATCCCTGCCAGCATCAGAGTCTTTTCCAATGAGTCAACTCTTTGCATGAGATGGCCAAAGTACTGGAGCTTCAGCTTTAGCATCATTCCTTCCAAAGAAATCCCAGGGTTGATCTCCTTCAGAATGGACTGGTTGGATCTCCTTGCAGTCCAAGGGACTCTCAAGAGTCTCCTCCAACACCATAGTTCAAAAGGATCAATTCTTTGGCGCTCAGCCTTCTTCACAGTCCAACTCTCACATCCATACATGACCACTGGAAAAACCATAGCCTTGGCTAGATGGACCTTAGGGGGCAAAGTAATGTCTCAGCTTTTGAATATGCTGTCTAGGTTGGTCATAACTATTCTTCCAAGGAGTAAGTGTCTTTTAATTTCATGGCTGCAGTCACCATCTGCAGTGATTTTGGAGCCACAAAAAATAAAGTCTGACACTGTTTCCACTGTTTCCCCATCTATTTCATATGAAGTGATGGGACTGGAGGCCATGATCTTCGTTTTCTGAATGTTGAGCTTGAAGCCAACTTTTTCACTCTCCTCTTTCACTTTCATCAAGAGGCTTTTTAGTTCTTCTTCACTTTCTGCCATAAGGGTGGTGTCATCTGCATATCTGAGGTTATTGATATTTCTCCCGGCAATCTTGAATCCAGCTTGTGTTTCTTCCAGTACAGCGTTTCTCATTATGTACTCTGCATATAAGTTAAATAAGCAGGGTGACAATATACAGCCTTGATGCACTCCTTTTCCTATTTGGAACCAGTCTGTTGTTCCATGTCCAGTTCTAACTGTTGCTTCCTTACCTGCATACAGGTTTCTCAAGAGGCAGGTCAGGTGGTCTGGTATTCCCATCTCTTTCAGAATTTTCCACAGTTTATTGTGATCCACACAGTCAAAGGCTTTAGCATAGTCAGTGAATCAGAAATAGATGTTTTTCTGGAACTCTGTTGCTTTTTCCATGATCCAGCAGATGTTGGCAATTTGATCTCTGGTTCCTCTGCCTTTTCTAAAACCAGCTTGAACATCAGGGAGTTCACGGTTCACATATTGCTGAAGCCTGGCTTGAAGAATTTTGAGCATTACTTTACTAGCATGTGAGATGAGTGCGATTGTGCGGTAGTTTGAGCATTCTTTGGCATTGCCTTTCTTCAGAAGTGGAATGAAAACTGACCTATTCCAGTCCTGTGGCCACTGCTGAGTTTTCCAAATTTGCTGGCATATTGAGTGCAGCACTTTCACAGCATCATCTTTCAGGATTTGAAACAGCTCAACTGGAATGCCATCACCTCCACTAGCTTTGTTCGTAGTGATGCTTTCTAAGGCCCACTTGACTTCACATTCCAAGATGTCTGGCTCTAGATTAGTGATCACATCATCATGATTATCTGGGTCATGAAGATCTTTTTTGTACAGTTCTTCTGTGTATTCTTGCCACCTCTTCTTAATATCTTCTGCTTCTGTTATTTCCATACCATTTCTGTCCTTTATCGAGCCCATCTTTGCATGAAATTTTCCCTTGGTATCTCTAATTTTCTTGAAGAGATCTCTAGTCTTTCCCATTCTGTTGTTTTCCTCTATTTCTTTGCATTGATCACAGAAGAAAGCTTTCTTATCTCTTTTTGCTATTCTTTGGAACTCTGCATTCAGATGCTAATATCTTTCCTTTTCTCCTTTGCTTTTCATCTCTCTTCTTTTCACAGCTATGTGCAAGGCCTCCCCAGACAGACATTTTGCTTTTTTGCATTTCTTTTCCATGGGGATGGTCTTGATCCCTGTCTCCTGTACAATGTCAAGAACCTCATTCCATAGTTCATCAGGTACTCTTTCTATCAGATCTAGGCCCTTAAATCTATTTCTCACTTCCACTGTATAATCATAAGGGATTTGATTTAGGTCACACCTGAATGGTCTAGTGGTTTTCCCTACTTTCTTCAATTTAAGTCTGAATTTGGCAATAAGTAGTTCATGATCTGAGCCACAGTCAGCTCCTGGTCTTGTTTTTGCTGACTGTATAGAGCTTCTCCATCTTTGGCTGCAAAGAATATAATCAGTCTGATTTTGGTGTTGACCATCTGGTGATGTCCATGTGTAGAGTCTTCTCTTGTGTTGTTGGAAGAGGGTGTTTGCTATGACCAGTGCATTTTCTTGGCAAAACTCTATTAGTCTTTGCCCTGCTTCATTCTGCATTCCAAGGCCAAATTTGCCTGTTACTCCAGGTGTTTCTTGACTTCCTGCTTTTGCATTCCAGTCCCCTATAATGAAAAGGACATCTTTTTTGTGTTTTAGTTCTAAAAGGTCTTGTAGGTCTTCATAAAACCATTCAACTTCAGCTTCTTCAGCGTTACTGGGTGGGGCATAGACTTGGATAACTGTGATATTGAATGGTTTGCCTTGGAGACGAACAGAGATCATTCTGTCATTTTTGAGATTGCATCCAAGTACTGCATTTTGGACTCTTTTTTTGACCATGATGGCTACTCCATTTCTTCTGAAGGATTCCTGCCCACACTAGTAAATATAATGGTCATCAGACTTAAATTCACCCATTCCAGTCCATTTTAGTTCGCTGATTCCTAGAATGTCAACGTTCACCCTTGTCATCTCTTGTTTGACCACTTCCAATTTGCCTTGATTCATGGACCTGACATTCCAGGTTCCTATGCAGTATTGCCTTTCACAGCATTGGATCTTGCTTCTATCACCAGTCACATCCGCAACTGGGTGTTGTTTTTGCTTTGGCTCCATCCCTTCATTCTTTCTGGAGTTATTTCTCCACTGATCTCCAGTAGCATACTGGGCACCTAATGACCTGGGGAGTTCCTCCTTTGGTATCCTATCATTTTGCCTTTTCATACTGTTCATGGGGTTCTCAAGGCAAGAATACTGAAGTGGCTTGCCATTCCCTTCTCCAGTGGACCACATTCTGTCAGATGAGAATGGTACTTTTTGTGATTTTCCTGCCTAGTGAAACCATTTGCAAAACATCATGTACATTCCAACTGAAAAATGCTTTATCAGTACTCAAAACTATTATGGTCATCAAAAACAAACCACCACCATGACCAACAAAAAGCCCTGGGAAATCATCATAGCCAAGACAATCCTAAAAGGAAGCAATGACTAAATTAACATCCTGGATGGGATCCTGGAACCGAAAAAGGACATTAGTGAGAAATTTGAATTTGCTTAATGATAACATGCAGTATTAGTTCATTAATTTTGACAAGGGTACCATACTAATATAATAATAAGAGAAACTGGTTGTGGGATATAAAGGAATTTTCTATACAATATTTACAACTTTTTTGTGAGCCTGAAACTGTTCTTATATAGAAATTTTCCTAAGGAAAAAGATAGCCATACTCTAGGAGAAAATTTTTGTAACATGTAAAATAGATAAAAATTAATATTGAGGCTATGTAAAACGTGATAAATCAATAAGTAAAAGGCATAAAATCCAAGAGAAAACTTGGCAAAAATTATAAACTGTCAATTCACAGAATAGGCAACCCTAATGGCCATGTACTTAAAAAAACCTCAACCTCATAATTCAAAAGGGAAATACAAATTTAAATTACAATGTGATAAAATTTTACATGCACCAAATGATTTAAAATTTAAAAACCTGACAATGCAGAAAAGGAAATAGAAGGATGGTGAGTCTCATGTTCTAACTATCGAGTGAAAATTGGATCACATATTCTGGAAATCTACTTAATAATATTTAACAATGCTGAAGATACATCATACTTTGCAACCCAAGTATTCACCTTAGAGTACATATGGTAGAGCAGTTTTCTTCCCACTGAAGTATTCATACAGCTAGGGCTATATAATGACACCATGAGGAATATGTAGGCATAGATAGTTTAATGGGAGCCAACATTAAGATCTTCAATATCCATGGTACCTTTTTCAGAAATAGATGTGCTCAGAAGAGAAGTCTGCCTATTCTCTTTAAATACCACCAGGTTCCTACATACTTATTCTTTTCAATAAGAAAGAATACCTCTTTCTTTTTTGAACCTTACGGTGGTGGACTGCCCAAAGAGACTTTTCAAGAATGCATAGCTCATAAGCAAAAGTCCTGGGACTGCAAGCAGTAACCTTGGTTAAAAAAACTTTGAACGGGGTGATGGCTTTTTTATCCTAGTAACCAAACAAGGCAAAGCCCTTTGCCTTTATATTTTCATCTATTCTTTTTCTTTTCACCTATCTTTGAAGTAGAACTCCAAAGTAAACTGGTTGTCATGAAGATGAGTATAAAGCATGTTTATTTGAATTGAAAAATAAAGTCATATATTTCTGACAGAACATAGTCTGATAACTGTTTGTTTTGACAACAAAGACCCATTTGCATTTTTAGTTAAATAATAAACAATTCCTACAAATCACATTGGCCAAATCTGCTCCAAGGTTTTGACCAAAATGTATTTAAAGTGCAAATACAACTTAGAATATGATGAAATTTATATATCCTCTGTAATTCTTAACTTTGGATTAAAAAAATAGATGTTCACTAAAAAATATGCTGAGTGATATATAGTTTTCAAACAAACTAAGTGTCTATCAAAAGAAAACCAGATCAATGAATTCTGGCATATTCACACAATGTATAATAAAAAGTTAAAATGAATGAATAGATTTACAAGTATCTTCAGCTACATCAAAAATGTGACTTGGAAAAATAAATAAAGCTACAAAATACACTCTTTGAATATCCTGTCAGTTAGTATTTATTGAGAAGTTGTTATATTACAGGCATCATTTCAAATGCTAGGGGTAGAGTATCAAGAGAACAAAAAATTCTACTCTTAATAAGACTCGCATTCTCTTTGAGGAGGAAGACAAAAAATCAATTAGTAAGCAAAAAATCATGTCAACAAATACATATGATTCTAGAACTATCAAAAGATGGGAAGGCTGGAAGTAGGATAGGGAGTACTGGCATAGACAGAATGGGTTAAGGCACCAGGGGTGTAAATCAGTTCAGTTCAGTTGCTCAGTCATGTCCGACTCTTTGCAACCCCATGGACTGCATCACGCCAGGCTTCCCTGTCCACCACCAACTCCTGGAGCCTACTCAAACTCATGTGCATTGAGTCGGTGATGCCCTCCAACCATCTCATCCTCTGTCATCCCCTTCTCCTCCTGGCTTCAATCTTCCCCAACATCAGGGTGTTTTCCAATGAGTCAGTTCTTCCCATCACGTGTCCAAAGATTTGGAGTTTCAGCTTCAGCATCAGACCTTCCAATGAATATTCAGGACTGATTTCCTTTAGGATGGACTGGTTGGATCTCCTTGCAGTCCAAGGGACTCTAAAGTCTTCTCCAACACCACAGTTCAAAAGCATCAGTTCTTCAGAGCTCAGCTTTCTTTATAGTCCAACTTTCACATCTATATATGACTATTGGAAAAACTATAGCCTTGACTGGATGGACATTTGTTGACAAAGTGATGTCTCTGCTTTTTAATATACTGTCTAGTTTGGTCATAGCTTTTCTTCCAAGGAACAAGAGTCTTTCAATTTCATGGCTGCAGTCACCATCTTCAGTGATTTTGGAGCCTAAAAACAATTCAACTATAAATGCCTGAAATTAGAAAGCTTCTAAATTAAACAACAAAAAGCTATAGATGTATGGGCAGGCTTCCCAGATGGCTCAGTGTAATGAATCCACCTGCTATGCAGGAGACCCCAGTTCGATTCCTGGGTTGGGAAGATACCCTGGAGAAGGGATAGGCTACCCACTTCAGTATTCTTGGGCTTCCCTGGTGGCTTAGATGGTAAAGAAGCTACATGCAATGTGGGAGACATGGGTTTCATCCCTGGGTTGGGAAGATCCCTTGAAGGAGGGCATGGTAACCCACTCTTGTATTCTTCCCCAGAGAATCCCATGGACAGAAGAACTTGGTGGGCTACAGTCCACAGAGTCACAAAGGGCTGGACATGGCTGAGTGACTAAGCACAGCACAGCACACACATTTGTGAATATAATTTAACATATGAAAATATGCATGTAAAAGATGACCAAATTCATAATTGTAGTAATCAATGAGTAGACAGATAGGCGGCTTCAACTGTATGCATATTTTAATTTAAACAAAAGATGAAATATTGAGGGAACTTCCCTGGTGGTCCAGTGGTTAAGATTCCACACTCCCAATGCAGGGAGCATAGGTTCAATTCCTGGTGGGGAAACTAAGACGCTACATGGTGCATGACATGGCCTAAATAAATAGATGTTTCAAAAAGAACATGAGCAGAATTTAAAAAGAAAGTTATAATATTGCTTCTGCTTTCAAGAAACTTTCAATTCACTCATGAAAAAGACTGGCATACATTAGAAAGTAAAGATACTTGAGACTGAGAATGTACTGGATTTTGTTGTTGTTCAGCTACTAAGTCCTGTTCGACACTTTGCAACCCAATGAACTAAACAATCCAAGCTCCTCTGACTTTCACTATTTCCTAAAGTTTGCTCAAATTCATGTTGTTGAGCCAATGATGCCATCCAATCATCTCATCCTCTGTCATCCCCTTCTCCTGCCCTCGATGTTTCCCAGCATCAGAGTCTTTTCCAGTGAGTCAGCTCTTCACATCAGGTAGCCAAAGTATTGGAGCTTCAGTTTCAGCTTTAGTCCTTTCACTGAATATTCAGGACTGATTTCCTTTAAGATTGACTGGTTTGATTGCCTTACAGTCCAAGGGACTCTGAAGAGTTTTCTCCAGCACCACAGTTTGAAAGCATCATTTATTTGCCACAGCCTTCTTTATGGTCCAGCTCTCACATCCATACATGACTACTGGAAAAACCATAGCCTTGACTATATGGACCTTTGTCAATCAAGTAAAGTCTATGCTTTTAAAAAAATTATTTATTTTTTAATATAGGATAATCACTTTATAGAATTTTGTTGTTTTCTGTCAAACCTCAACATGAATCAGCCATAGGTATACATATATCCCCTCCCTTTTGAACCTCCCTCCCATCTTCCTCCCCATCCCACTCCTCTAGGTTGATACAGAGCCACTGTTTGAGTTTCCTGAGCCATACAGTAAATTCCCATTGGCTACCTCTTTTACATATGGTAATGTAAGTTTCCATTTTACTCTTTCCATACATCTAACCCTGTCCTCCCCTCTCCCATTTCCATAAGTCTATTCTCTATGTCTCTTCCCCCATTGCTGCCCTGTAAATAAATTCTTCAGTACCATTTTTTAAATTCTGTATATATGTGTTAGAATATGATATTTATCTTTCTCTTTCTGAAACTTACTTCACTCTGTATAATAGGTTCTAGTTTCATCCATCTCATCAGAACTGACTCAAATGCTTTCCTTTTTATGGCTGAGTATAATGCTCAAAATTCTCCAAGCCAGGCTTCAGCAATACATGAACTGTGAACTTCCAGATGTTCAAGCTGGTTTTAGGAAAGGCAGAGGAACCAGAGATCAAATTGCCAACATCTGCTGGATCATGGAAAAAGCAACAGAGTTCCAGAAAAACATCTATTTCTGCTTTATTGACTATGCCAAAGCCTTTGACTGTGTGGATCACAAGAAACTGCGGAAAATTCTTCAAGAGATGGGAATACCAGACCACCTGACCTGCCTCTTGAGAAACCTGTATGCAGGTCAGGAAGCAACAGTTAGAACTGGACATGGAACAACAGACTAGTTCCAAAAAGGAAAAGGAGTATGTCAAGGCTGTATATTGTCACCCTCCTCATTTGACTTATATGCAGAGTACCTCATGAGAAACACTGGGCTGGAAGAAGCACAAGCTAGAATCAAGATTGCCAGGAGAAATATCAATACCCTCAGATATGGGGATGACACCACCCTTATGGCAAAAAGTGAAGAGGAACTAAAAGCCTCTTGATGAAAGTGAAAGAGGAGAGTGAAAAAGTTGGCTTAAAGCTCAACATTCAGAAAACTAAGATCATGGCATCTGGTCCCATCTCTTCATGGCTTTGACTAGACAGCAATTTTGAAGCCCAAGAAAATAAAGTCCATCACTGTTTCCACTTTTTCCAAATCTACTTGCCATGAAGTGATTGGACTGGATGCCATGATCTTAGTTGACTTTCAAGCCAGCTTTTTCACTCTCCTCTTTCACCCTCATCAAGAGGCTCTTTAGTTCCTCTTCACTTTCTACCATTAGAGTGGTATCATCTGCATATCTGAGGGTATTGATATTTCTCCTGGCAATCTTGATTCCAGCTTGTGATTCATCCAGCCCAGCATTTTTCATGATGTATTCTGCATATAAGTTAAATAAGCAGGGTGAAAACATACAGTCTGATTATTTGGTATTAATTTAAATACCAAGGACTCCAAAGAGTGAAGTTTTATGTGTTGACATTGTCTAGTATACAAACTATGTCCACAAACTCTTTCTTATGCCTTGAGATTTATTTGAATCCCTTGATTTATACTAGGTTAGAGTAACAAACCTGGGGTGAGATTGAAGAGATGGAAGTAACATGTCAACAATGACAACACTAAAGTTCATAATCATACCAGATTGATTGTGTGTGTGTGTGTGTGTGTGTGTGTGTGTGTGTGCACATGGCTGAGGGCAACAGGATCATATTTTTTTTAATAAAAAGCACAGTTTTAAACAAACTCTTCCAGAAAACAGAAAATTCTTCCCAGATTATTTTATGAAACCAGATAACATTGACAATGAAATCTAACAGTGACATTACAAGAGAGAAAACTTTGGGCCAATCTCTCTAATAACATACTTTGAAAGATTCTTAAATAAATTATCAGCTAAGTGGATCTAACAATATGTAGAAAGGATCATTTACCCCAACAAGAATGTGGAGATGATTTAATATTAAAAATTCATATATATAACTCACCTTGTTAAGAGAAAAAAGATCAATTGTGAACATCTTCATAGATGTAGAAAACATACTTGATAGAGTTGAATATCTATTTATAGTTTAAAAAGTTAAAATTAGATGTAGAATGGTCCTCTCTGAATTTAAAATGTACTATCAGCCAAAAACCCTACAGAAAACACCATACTTGATGGCTTTGACACTTTAGTGATTCTGTGATAATTGAAAATATCAAAGATCAGCAGTGATAGTTGTACCATGACTTCATTCAAAATGACATCCTGGTTTCAGAAGTTCTGATCACAAGTTCTAAAAGAAAATAAAAAATCCTGATGGAAATATTTCCCGGGAGAGCAGGAATTGTAAATAGCGCATAAAAAGATGGGAGGAAGTTGCATCAGTCAAAGGCAGAAGGGAAAATATTAAAAGATACAGTTTAAAATAGAAAGGTGAGGAGAGGAGGAGAAAGAGCAAAAATAGTAGCTGTCTTTAATATGATATGTTCTGGATAATTTTATTAAAAATATTAATGGAGCTTATTGATCATCCTTACACAATATTTTAAACTAGTATATACTCACCAAATATTTGCTAAATAAGTAAACTGACCAATGAACATGCTAGTAATTAATTTTGGTCATCAAAAACACATCTCATAATTCTCAAGTTGTTATTTTACTTTCTTGGAAATAATTTCATAAGAGCATTATCAGGCTATCCCAATTGGATAATTATAAATAGGGGCTGACCAGCTCTTTCAAATTTACAAATAAGTCAATAAAGTATTGTAACTACTACCTGAAAGTACAATGTAAGGGATGAGGAAGATTTGACCAGATCAGCTTACTTCAGGCTAGAAATTCCCCTAAGAACTACAATACATTTTTCACTGTTCTACTCCCTTTTTCCATGTCCAGCTTTCCCGCTTCTATTTATTCTTCTTTCCTATCGGTATCTGCCAATTACTTTCTCCTTTTTCTTATGTTTCTTAATGAGTATTCCCATTTTTCTGGGTATATTTCTTCCCCCACTGTCCCTGCCCCCCACCTTTCTGTCTCTCTTGCTTTCTTTTCTGTTTCTCTACTGTCTCTTTCTACTTTCTGTCTTTTAACAATATACTCCTTTCCCCATTTAGACCACTCATTATGTAGAAACCAAGTGGATATTTAAAAAAGAAGCTGTATTTTTAAAGTAGAGTTTATGTTACTTCTGGATTTAAGAGCAGCCCAAATATTTTATATGATTTTAAGGGAAACTATAAATTAGTTGTATTCCAAGAGCCAAAGGAATGGTGTTCTCAATATCAGAGTCAGCACAACTTCTTCATGAAACTCCTTGACCTCTAGATAGAGTTAATATCCTCTCCTTACATAGCATATACTATGAAACAAAATTCAGTTATTAGTTTCATTATTATCTTCTTTGCATGTAGTGACTTTTTTTCTGCTAATGTGTAAATTCTGTGAAGTCAGAGACTATATTATTTTGTACACCCTACAAGCCCTAGTTCCTAGCTTAGTGTCTGGAGCATAGAAGGCAGTTAGACTATGTTTGTTAAATGAATGAAGTAATGAATAAAAAATTTCATTACTTTATTCATTTATTTAACAAACATATGGTAATGTATATGCTTCAATACTCACCTCTCAATTCATACCACCCTCTCCTTCTGCCACTAACGTCTGCATCTCTATTTTTGCCCTGCAAATGAATTCATCTGTACCATTTTTCTAGATTCCATATATTAATATATGCATTCATATACAAAATTTGTTTTTTTCTTTCTGACATGGTAGCTAATAGGAAGTTGCTGTATATCACAGGGAACTCAACTCAGTGCCCTGTGACAACCTAGAGGGGTAGGATAGAAGTTCAAGAGGGATGGGACTTATGTGGACTTATGGCTGATTCCTGTTGCTGTATAGCAGAAGCCAACACAATACTGTAAAGTAATTATCCTCCAATTAAAAATAGACACATCCCAGCCCATCTCCATTTTCATGTCTTCAAAAACAGCCCTCCTTCCTCATTCCTTGTAACACATCTGAAACTTTTCTACTCATTCCACTGCTCCCTGGAAACATGAACACCAGAAGTGGACTGTGGCAAGTGGGATAATGAAACTATTCTCATGGGCAGTGAGTTCTGACATAAATTCTATAACTTTTAAGTTTCTTGCTGTGATCTCATTTTTAAACTATAATGTGCTATGCATTCCTCTATTTTCCCTTCAGCTCTTGATGCTCCAGGAATACCTTCTCTATCATTGCTTAACACATTGAGGTCTCCTAGACTTTCCACCCTAGGAACCACAATGGGCCTCTTTGACTCACAGTTTAGTGCCTAGGGTCATTAGTGCCTAGTATTTCTCATTCCCATCCTGCAATGTATATTGTTTTTCATTTTTTCCTGAAAGGGTAAAACACCAATAAGTGAAGATAAGTCGTTGGCTTTGTTCCAAAACAAGCTTGTTGTTTTAGGACCCCAAACAGTCTGAAACACCATTAAGATGCTGCAGGCCACCCAAGGTTGTGCATCAATTAGCAATTAGGTCACATGTTGGGTAGTTGAAGCCACTCAGCCTTTGGCCTTGTTGCTGACGGCACACCCAAGCAGGGCACCGCTATCCAAACAATGCCCACCCTGCTGTCTCTTGTTCCTTAATTGGGATGACTTAGAGATGCTAATGTGCACAGGCAGACCCTGTCGCCCCAATTAGGCCTCATTAGTGGCTCTGCCAGTGGTGACCACTGCAAAATGATATTTGCTCTTGGGAAGGCTTTGTGAGATGCTTCCAGTTCCTGCAGAGAAGGAAAAAGTTCATGCCTTACACCCACCCCAGCAGCAAACTCCTTCCCTCCATCTCCCACTGCCACGGTCAGTTCGGCTAGTGTTACCCTCCGGGTCTCAGCTGTAACTCCTTGACCATGGAGCCTAGAGCGGTAGACGGAAAACTCGCTGGTTTATGAGAAGACTGGTTTATGTCTCCTCCTTCCCCTCCCGCACAGATTTTCCCATGAAATACAGAAAATGTGTTCAGAGACAGGCTTCTGGAGCCCGGAGACCACACCATCCTGAACTCTGAAGTGTCCGCTAAGTGATTTTAGCTGACTAAAATATGAAAAATAGAAAACAACAATCTTGAAAAATGCATAGGGAATGAAGAATGCAATTATTTGCTATTTTTTAAGACAGGCATATTTCAAAAAGGCAGGTTCTGAAAATATTGCCAGTAACTCTTCACAAGGGAAAACTGTTTGTTGGTCTCAGAAAATTGAGGAAAGATGTTCCTGTCCAACTAGCAGAGGACTTTCTGTAGGTGTTTTAGTCCCTGCACATTTAACTTAAAGAGAGACACATGTGATGCTTCTTTAGGGCCACTGGCACAAACCCATCTGGGTTACATCATAGTTAGAGTTTACTTCACAATCCTCACAGACAAGAGTTCTGTAAAGGCCAGCAGCCAAGGCAATACCCCGTCCACTGGGATGGGGCCAGGGTTGAAAGGGATGTGGTTAGATGCTCCTGCTGCTGTCCCCTCAGTTCACTCAAAGGTCATCAGAGTGCTTGTTTTAGCATTTTCATTTTTTTTTCCATAAGAATTGGAGGGAATGAAATAAATATTACAATTGAATGAATAAGACTGGAGATAAACAGAATGATCAATAATAGAAGACATTAAAAAATGTTGAATCCGAGTGTCACTTGCTTGCAATTAGTTCTTTAAAAAAAATCCTTTTTCTATTTTTTGTTTTTGATCATTCATGTTCCAACAGCTGCCTAAATGCCTGGAATTGCTGTATGTATCCAGACATGTTAGATGTATCCCCACCTAATGAGACTTTAGGAGAATAATAAGAGCAGGGCTTTCCTAGTGCCCATTTCCATCATGTGATTTCCCATCCCCACCCCTGCCCCCATCCCTTGCACCCTTGCATCCTTCTTTCTGCCCTTTGACTTGTGTGAGCAGTAGCTGCAGAGATGGCAGGATGTCAATGCCCCCAAAATTGAACCTGTGATTTGTTTTTCTTTGATTTATGTTCTTGTAGTCAATAAACTTTATAAAGGAAAGTATCAGACTGAACAATCAATCAAAGATAAACAGATTCCTGTCCTTTAAAAGCATTTCAGCCCAGTAGGTGAATGCCTCATTCATCTTTTGCAGGCAGGCTTTTGGCCTTTCCACTGAGACACAACTGACTGCTCACTACAGGCAGTTTTCCACCAAAGGGCTGCCGCAGTGGAGCCGAGATTTATCAATTTCATGGCACCAGTGGTCCTGATATGGTATCATTTTCAGGATCTAAATGGTTAAGCATGCTGTTTGCATGCTGACTCGGGCTTTCCAATCTACCAGAAAGGAGAGAGGGACAAGGAGTTTCAAACACTTTGGGTTTACACTGGATAGTTCTATAAAAATTCATATGGTGCACTTTTTTTTTTTAATTCTAAAAAGCCAACTCCCTTCCTTGCAAAAGAGAATTCCCTCTTCGTTTTATTAGTAGGTTTCTGAATCTTCCTTCGACTAAGGCAAATGTCATCCTGCATTTTTTTGCTTCTCTGCAGCACAGATGGTGTGCATATGCAGATTGGTGATTTTCTAATCAATACAGTGGCACTTGGGAATATCTGTAAGTATTGTAATAATGCATTAGTCAGGAATGATGTTGTAACACACTGAGATCATACACATAAATCTAAGACACCATGTCTAGACACTCCAGGGAAGATGGCATGGCATGGGTTAGAGCAGGCATTAAGGGAGGGCAATATTTCAAATATGATGGGAAAATAATGCAATTTGCAGACTTTAATAAAACCATCAGGGAATTAATTTCAGTAGGGGTACATTCTCTCCCCAAACATTCTTGTTCTTCTGTTTGCTTCCTAGACACTTGTAATGAGATACTTTTCACCTGTTATCTCAGGCATAAACACAGAATGGGATCTGTGAATTGAGCTAGATTTTTAATGTGCTGCATATGAAAATAATCCCTTTATAGGTAGCGCTTTAGCTGTACAAAAGTGCATTATGCAAACAACACAGAGGCAGAAAAAACCTTGGAGATTCAGAGTTAGAAGAGCTTATAAATTAATCTCCTAAGCATACATTGAGCATGCTCAGAGAGCCCACTCACACATAAAACGACCAACCAAACCTGCAAAGTTTTAATAGGGATGGGGTTGATAACAAAATGTTTAAATGACATTAAACGTATGACCATTTTAACGCCACCTAAAAGTTACAGGCTGGTTTATTCTCTGATGCCTCCAATGCTATTTGCGCTGGAGCCTTTTCTTTTAATCAACCAGACTCAGTTTAAATTGTTCAGGCTGAGAGCAGTCCTGTCTTCAGGTACTCATACCTGATGGAAAAGCTGTGATAAAAATGTTGAATTAAAAGTAGCCAGAAATGAAATCTGTAAGTATTCTCAAGAAGAAAAAAAAAAACTAACCAGGTACAGAATGTGCCATCCCTGCCCCCTTGCTGGTCAGTTTCCAGCAGCCACATAACAGGCTCCTGGTCCCACACACTGCTTAGGCTGTCTTCTGGTTGTCATTTTGGTCCATTGCTGCCTAAGTGAAATATCCTCACGTCTCAGGCCAGCTCTGTGCTTCTAATACTCAGGAGGCTTTTCAATTAAAATGCGAGAGAAGCAGAAGGCTAGATGGAATCAACCCAATTATCTCTGTAGCCATAGAAATGCACATGATAAATGAACTCCAACCTTTTCCTTTCCAATGACAACTTGGGCTCTGAATAGAGGTGTGATTTTTTTGTGTGTGAGTATGAGGAAGAATGTGGCTTTCTTTAGTATAAAATGAAGCACCACTGCCTTGGCAAAATATCTCAAGGCATAATGCTTCCAGCACCTGTACAGTCAGTTCCATGAAGGCTTTGATTCAGAGGAAAAAAAAAAAATTCTCAGACTGCTGTCTAGAGGAAAACTATATTGCAGCATCTACATTGCAGCATCTCATTCCTCATTCACACAAGTCTTTTCCTGCAGCTTTAGTGATCCGCTTCCTTATTACATTAATTTTTAAATTTGTGTTTCTATATATTCTACTCTCTTTCTTTCAAACGTTGCTTTTGAAGGAGGAATAGGTATACACACTGGACTTCCTAGGTGGCACTAGTGGTAAAGAGTCTGCCTGCCAATACAGGAGACATAAGAACAGGGAGTAGATCCCTGGATTGGTAAGATCCCCTGGAGGAGGGCATGGCAATCCACTCCATTATTCTTGCCTGGAGAATCCCATGGACAGAGGATCCTGGTGGGCAGCAGTCCATGGGGTTGCAAAGAGTTGGACATGACTGACGCGCCTTAGCATGCATGCAAGTATATACACAGAATGTATTAAATCTTTTATTTCATAAACCCCTCAACTACCCCCTTTTCATGGAAGGACATTTTATCAGCATTACTAATACTGGATATACCCGTTATGAGAAAAACTGGAGAGCTCAACAAAAGCAGAGGGCACTCTATAGTTTTTCACGTTCTTCCAGCAGGCAGTGCTCACTCAAAGCACAGGAGATAGTTGCCCTCTCTTTCAAATTGCAGAAATATAGAAAATTCTGGCTTATATTACTTCTATCACTCCTATTCAATGCCATTGTACTTTTTCTTAATTTCAGCAATCTTTCTGCCAAATGCAAAGTATGTGAGTTGGTGTGTCCTTTTTATTTTGTTAGTCTACCATAGTCTACAATACTACTGGAGTTTCAATTCAGTTCAGTCACTCAGCCGTGACCAACTGTTTGCAATCCAATGAACCGCAGCACACCAGGCCTCCCTGTCCATCATCAACTACTGGAGTTTACCCAAACTCACGTCCATTGAGTCAGTGATGCCATCCAACCATCTCATCCTCTGTGGTCCCCTTCTGCTCCTGCCCTCAATCTTTCCCAGCATCAGAGTCATTTCAAATGAGTTAGCTTTTCTTTCTTTTTTCTTTTTTTTTTCGCATCAGATGGCCAAAGTATTGGAGTTTCAGCTTCAACATCAGTCCTTCCAATGAACACCCAGGGCTGATCTTTAGGATGGACTGGTTGGATCTCCTTGCAGTCCAAGGGACTCTCAAGAGTCTTTTCCAACACCACAGTTCAAAAGCATTAATTCTTCTGCACTCAGATTTCCTTATACACTGGAATTTATCCTGTTTGAATTCTTAGTCATACGATAATCAAAACTTAACCATCATGTTCCTTTTGCTATTTCTTTCCTTGTCTTATTCTTAGGGCCACTTGAAATCCCTAATTAGAAATTTAAACATTTTATGACAGTGATCACCAAAATGTGTGTTTAAGCATATATCCTCTGCAAACAGTAACAATTTGACTCACTTTTTATAATTCACTCTACCATAATCTGTTTACCTAAGGTTAGTTTCTCCTGGCGCCAGAAAAACTTGAAATGACAATATGATCTTGGAGATAATGTGCATTCACTTTTATTTAATACTTTGTAGTTTACAAATTACATTTGGGAACATGATAAATAGAGCCTGTTTGGGAAAAAAGGGTAGAAAAAGGGAAAAATTATTAAAACAGCATTTAAGAGTGATCTTTATGATAACTCAATGCTCTGAGATTCAGCCTGAAAATAGAGGATGAAATGTCTGTGTGGGTTGAGCATCACGTTATTGGAAGGACAGGATCTCGAAAAAAGAGACCCTACCCCTCAGCCTGGGCTCAATGAGGGGATAGGAATCTTTCAAGCAGAAAACAAAGTTAAAGAGTTTTTCCTATCAAGAGAAATAAACAATTATTTTTCAAGTGATGAAGTTTGCTTCTACATTTATGATGGAATCTCTCATGACCATTTCCTCCCCAGGTCCATTAAAGTTGTTTGATTTACATGATGACAACCTTTAAGTTTATACTTTACTATCTTCCCCTCTAGGAAGATTGGATCCTGAGAATGACAGAAGTTCAGAGAGAAGTTTAGTGAAGACTAAAACATCTGTGTCACCAATACAACCCCCAAACTCCTGATTCCCGAGGTTTATGGCTTTGTGCTTATTAAAATGCAAATATCGAGGGAAGCGTCATGATGGAAGTGGAGTTCGCTCTGCTGTGGCCGTTGGCTTTTGAAAGTGAAGAGGTTCTTTAATAAAGAATGCACAGTTTCTAGAAACCAGGGAAAGCAAGTAAACAGTTTCTACCCTGGGACTTGCATGAGCGAAGCTATTCCCACCAGCACTATGGTTTCACCACGAGACCTGTTTGGACTTCTGTTTCTATAACTGTCATTTGTACTTGGAATACAGAACAAAATCCTTGTTGCTTCATGGGAGAACGACCGTGTAAGAGTGAACCATGAAAGGCAGGGAAAAAAGATGGCAGAGGAATAGGACAGGAAGACCACTTTCTCCCTCACAAATTCCTCAAAAGAATATTTCAACGCTGAGCAAACTCCACAAAACAACTTCTGTAGGCTGGCAGAGGACATCAGGCAACCAGAAAAGCAGACCATTGTCTTCAAAAACAGTGAACCTCTCTGGGTGTCCCTCAATGTGGAGAAACTTTTCATCTTTAACCTAGATGTTTTATCATCGGTGCTGTATAGATGGAGAAGTCTAGAGGCTACTGTAAAAATATAACTGAAAACCAGAAGCAGGAGGCTTAAGTCCAAAGCCTGAAAACATAAGAGAACTCTTGAATTCAGGGAACATTAAGCATTAGGAGCTCATCAAATGCCTCCATACCTTCACTGAAACCAAGCTCCACCCAAGAGCCAACAAGTTCCAGAACAAGACATACCACGCAAAGTCTCCAGCAACACAGGAACACTCCCCTGAGCTTCAATATACAGGCAGCTCAAAGTTATTCCAAAACCTTTGATGTCTCATAACCCATTACTGGTCACTCCACTGCACTCCAGAGGGAAGAAACCCCAGCTCCACCCACCAGAACTCCAACACAAGCCTCCCTAACCAGGAAACCTTGACAAGCTACTGATAGAACCCCAGCCACAGTGAGGAAGCTCCATAATAAAGAGAACTCCACAAATTACCAGAATATAAAAAGGCCACTCCAAACGCAGTAATATAACCAAGATGAAGAGACAGAGGAATACTCAGCAGGTAAAGGAACAGGAGAGTTGCCCACCAAACCAAACAAAAGAGGAAGAGGTAGGGAATCTACCTGAGAAGGAATTCCGAATATTGATAGTGAAAATGATCCAAAATCTTGAAATCAAAATGGAATCACAGATTAAGAGCCTAGAGACAAGGATTGAGAAGATGCAAGAAAGGTTTAACAAGGACCTAGAAGAAATAAAAAAGAGTCAATATATAATGAATAACGCAATAAATGAGATCAGAAACACTCTGGAGGCAACAAATAGTAGAATAATGGAGGCAGAAGATAGGATTAGTGAAATAGAAGATAGAATGGTAGAAATAAATGAATCAGAGGGGAAACAAGAAAAACGAATTAAAAGCAATGAGGACATTCTCAGAGACCTCCAGGACAATATGAAACGCTCCAACATTCGAATTATAGGAGTCCCAGAAGAAGAAGACAAAAAGAAAAACCATGAGAAAATCCTTGAGGAGATAATAGTTGAAAACTTCCCTAAAATGGGGAAGGAAATAATCACCCAAGTCCAAGAAACACAGAGAGTTCCAAATAGGATAAACCCAAGGCAAAACACCCCAAGACACATATTAATCAAATTAACAAAGATCAAACACAAAGAACAAATATTAAAAGCAGCAAGGGAAAAACAACAAATAACACACAAGGGGATTCCCATAAGGATAACAGCTGATCTTTCAATAGAAACTCTTTAGGCCAGGAGGGAATGGCAAGACATACTTAAAGTGATGAAAGACAATAACCTACAGCCCAGATTACTGTACCCAGCAAGGATCTCATTCAAATACGAAGGAGAAATCAAAAGCTTTACAGACAAGCAAAAGCTGAGAGAATTCAGCACCACCAAATCAGCTCTCCAACAAATTCTAAAGGATATTCTCTAGACAGGAAACACAAAAAGGGTGTATACACCCGAACCCAAAACAATAAAGTAAACGGTAACGGGATCATACTTATCAATAATTACCTTAAATGTAAATGGGTTGAATGCCCCAACCAAAAGGCAAAGACTGGCCGAATGGATACAAAAACAAGACCCCTCTATATGCTGCTTACAAGAGACCCACCTCAAAACAAGGGACACATACAGACTGAAAGTGAAGGGCTGGAAAAAGATATACCACGCAAATAGAGACCAAAAGAAAGCAGGAGTGGCAATACTCATTTCCGATAAAATAGACTTTAAAACAAAGGCTGTGAAAAGAGACAAAGAAGGCCACTACATAATGATCAAAGGATCAATCCAAGAAGAAGATATAACAATTATAAATATATATGCACCCAATATAGGAGCACCGCAATATGTAAGACAAATGCTAACAAGTATGAAAGGGGAAATCAACAATAACACAATAATAGTGGGAGACTTTAATACCCCACTCACACCTATGGACAGATCAACTAAACAGAAAATTAACAAAGAAACACAAACTTTAAATGATACATTAGATCAGTTAGACCTAATTGATATCTATAGGACATTTCACCCCAAAACAATGAATTTCACCTTTTTTTCAAGTGCTCATGGAACCTTCTCCAGGATAGATCACATCCTGGGCCATAAATCTAAACTTGATAAATTCAAAAAAATCGAAATCATACCAAGCATCTTTTCTGACCATAATGCATTAAGATTAGATCTCAATTACAGGAGAAAAACTATTAAAACTTCCAACATATGGAGGTTGAACAACACACTTCTGAATAACCAACAAATCACAGAAGAAATCAAAAAAGAAATCAAAATATGCATAGAAACTAATGAAAATGAAAACACAACAACTCAAAACCTGTGGGACACTATAAAAGCAGTGCTAAGAGGAAAGTTCATAGCAATACAGGCATACCTCAAGAAACAAGAAAAAAGTCAAATAAATAACCTAACTCTGCAACTAAAGCAACTAGAAAAGGAAGAATTGGAGAACCCCAGAGTTAGTAGAAGGAAAGAAATCTTAAAAATTAGGGCAGAAATAAATGCAAAAGAAACAAAAGAGACCATAGCAAAAATCAACAAAGCCAAAAGCTAGTTCTTTGAAAGGATAAATAAAATTGACAAACCATTAGCCAGACTCATCAAGAAACAAAGAGAGAAAAATCAAATCAATAAAATTAGAAATGAAAATGGAGAGATCACAACAGACAACACAGAAATACAAAGGATCATAAGAGACTACTATCAGCAGTTGTATGCCAATAAAATGGACAATGTGGAAGAAATGGACAAATTCTTAGGAAAGTACAATTTTCCAAAACTGAACCAGGAAGAAATAGAAAATCTTAACAGACCCATCACAAGCACGGAAATTGAAACTGTAATCAGAAATCTTCCAGCAAACAAAAGCCCAGGTCCAGACGGCTTCACAGCTGAATTCTACCAAAAGTTTCGAGAAGAGCTAACACCTATCCTACTCAAACTCTTCCAGAAAATTGCAGAGGAAGGTAAACTTCCAAACTCATTCTATGAGGCCACCATCACCCTAATACCAAAACCTGACAAAGATGCCACAAAAAAAGAAAACTACAGGCCAATATCACTGATGACCATAGATGCAAAAATCCTCAACAAAATTCTAGCAATCAGAATCCAACAACACATTAAAAAGATCATACACCATGACCAAGTGGGCTTTATCCCAGGGATGCAAGGATTCTTCAATATCTGCAAATCAGTCAATGTAATTCACCACATTAACAAATTGAAAAATAAAAGCCATATGATTATCTCAATAGATGCAGAGAAGGCCTTTGACAAAATTCAACATCCATTTATGATAAAAACTCTCCAGAAAGCAGGAATAGAAGGAACATACCTCAACATAATAAAAGCTATATATGACAAACCCACAGCAAACGTTATCCTCAATGGTGAAAAATTGAAAGCATTTCCCCTAAAGTCAGGAACAAGACAAGGGTGCCCACTTTCACCACTACTATTCAACATAGTTCTGGAAGTTTTGGCCACAGCAATCAGAGCAGAAAAAGAAATGAAAGGAATCCAAATTGGAAAAGAAGAAGTAAAACTTTCACTGTTCGCAGATGACATGATCCTCTACATAGAAAACCCTAAAGACTCCACCAGAAAATTAGTAGAGCTAATCAATGAATATAGTAAAGTTGCAGGATATAAAATCAACACACAGAAATCCCTTGCATTCCTATACACTAATAATGAGAAAGTAGAAAAAGAAATTAAGGAAACAATTCCATTCACCATTGCAATGAAAAGAATAAAATACTTAGGAATATATCTACCTAAAGAAACTAAAGACCTATATATAGAAAACTATAAAACACTGATGAAAGAAATCAAAGAGGACACTAATAGATGGAGAAATATACCATGTTCATGGACCGGAAGAATCAATATAGTGAAAATGAGTATACTAGCCAAAGCAATTTACAAATTCAATGCAATCCCTATCAAGCTACCAGCCATATTTTTCACAGAACTAGAACAAATCATTTCAAGATTTGTATGGAAATAAAAAAACCTCGAATAGCCAAAGAAATCTTGAGAAAGAAGAATGGAACTGGAGGAATCAACTTGCCTGACTTCAGGCTCTACTACAAAGCCACAGTCATCAAGACAGTATGGTACTGGCACAAAGACAGGCATATAGATCAATGGAACAAAATAGAAAGCCCAGAGATAAATCCACACACATATGGACACCTTATCTTTGACAAAGAAGGCAAGAATATACAATGGAGTAAAGACAATCTCTTTAACAAGTGGTGCTGGGAAAACTGGTCAACCACTTGTAAAAGAATGAAACTAGATCACTTTCTAACACCGCACAGAAAAATAAACTCAAAATGGATTAAAGATCTAAATGTAAGACCAGAAACTATAAAACTCCTAGAGGAGAACGTAGGCAAAACACTCTCCGACATAAATCACAGCAGGATCCTCTATGATCCACCTCCCAGAATATTGGAAATAAAAGCAAAAATAAACAAATGGGATCTAATTAAAATTAAAAGCTTCTGCACAGCAAAGGAAAATATAAGCAAGGTGAAAAGACAGCCTTATGAATGGGAGAAAATAATAGCAAATGAAGCAACTGACAAACAACTAATCTCAAAAATATACAAGCAACTTATGCAGCTCAATTCCAGAAAAATTAACGACCCAATCAAAAAATGGGCCAAAGAACTAAATAGACATTTCTCCAAAGAAGACGTACGGATGGCTAACAGACACATGAAAAGATGCTCAACATCACTCATTATTAGAGAAATGCAAATCAAAACCACAATGAGGTACCACTTCACACCAGTCAGAATGGCTGCGATCCAAAAATCTGCAAGCAATAAATGCTGGAGAGGGTGTGGAGAAAAGGGAACCCTCCTACACTGTTGGTGGGAATGCAAACTAGTACAGCCACTATGGAGAACAGTGTGGAGATTCCTTAAAATATTGCAAATAGAACTACCTTATGACCCAGCAATCCCACTGCTGGGCATACACACCAAGGAAACCAGAATTGAAAGAGACACATGTACCCCAATGTTCATCGCAGCACTGTTTATAATAGCCAGGACATGGAAACAACCTAGATGTCCATCAGCAGATGAATGGATAAGAAAGCTGTGGTACATATACACAATGGAGTATTACTCAGCCGTTAAAAAGAATTCATTTGAATCAGTTCTGATGAGGTGGATGAAACTGGAGCCGATTATACAGAGTGAAGTAAGCCAGAAAGAAAAACACCAATACAGTATGCTAACACATATATATGGAATTTAGAAAGATGGCAATGACGACCCTGTATGCAAGGCAGCAAAAAAGACACAGATGTGTATAACGGACTTTTGGACTCAGAGGGAGAGGGAGAGGGTGGGATGATTTGGGAGAATGGCATTGTAGCAGGTATACTATCATGTAAGAATCAAATTGCCAGTCTATGTCCGACGTAGGATACAACATGCTTGGGGCTGGTGCACGGTGATGACCCAGAGAGATGTTATGGGGAGGGAGGTGGGAGGGGGGTTCAAGTTTGGGAACTCATGTACACCCGTGGTGGATTCATGTCAATGTATGGTAAAACCAATACAGTATTGTAAAGTAAAATAAAGTAAAAATAAAAATTAAAAAAATTAAAATTAAAATTAAATAAAATAAAATGCAAATATCCAGTGGAAGGTAACATTTATAAGTCACTTCTATTTAACATTAATGGTATTATCATGTCTTTACCTGATAACAAATTTTAATACATGAGGTCCCAGAGGCCCATGGCAGAGGTGATTCCTCTTCCTTCTCAGAGGAATGAAGAGTGTGTCTGTCCCCAGACTTGGAGAGTGAGGTAAAGGGAGGGGGAGAGGGAGATGGAGAAGCAGAGGATGGGGAGGAAGTGAAAAAAATAGAAAGCTGATGATGCTGGAAGCTCACTCTTTGCTTACTAGTGATATCAGGACAATCCCTACCTGAAGCTGAAACTATGAAACATGTATTTCTAAAACAAGAAACAAGTATTGCTAAAACAAACCATCCTTTGCGTATACTCCCCATTGATCAAAACTGAAAACAGTATGAAGGACTGTTTCCCTGGTGTGGGACAACATGCCCAGAGGTACACAGAGAGAAAGTGCTGATTTACCATCTTGAGATATTTAACAGGAATGTGTATGCCCTCTGTCCCTTAGTTTTCAGCCTTCACCTATTTTCTCTTGAGAGTCCCTTGGGACTACAAGGAGATCAAACCAGTCAATCTTAAAGGAAATCAACCCTGAATATTCATTGGAAGGACTGATGCTGATGAAGCTCCAATACTTTGGCCACCTGATGTGAAGAGCCAACTCATTAGAAAAGACATTGATGCTGGGAAAGATTGAAGGTATAAGGAGAAGGGGGCAGCAGAGGATGAGGTGGTTAGATAGCATCACTGATTCAATGAACATAAATTTGAGCAAACTCTGGGCGATAGTGAAGGACAAGGAAGCCTAGTGTGCTGTAGTCCATGGGGTCACAAAGAGTCAGACATGACTTAGTGACCGAACAACAACAGATTTTCTACAGTAGATCTATTCATCATCAGATGATAGACAGATTACTGATTAAACCAGTCTTAGACTTGGGAATATGCACACTGAGTGCTCTAGAGATAGAATCTGCTGTTTCACAGGCTATAGGTCTCATTCTCTCTCACCTCTCCCCAACCATTTTAAACAACTGAGATTATGAAGTGCTAGAACAATGATGATATTAATTTGATTATTTACAAAATAGTATTTCCTATGCTGTATCTGCTTTTTGCAACTCTTCTTTAATTAATTTTGTTTGATAAATAGAATTTTATCCCTGTTTTTCTTATCCCTATTTTTATACCGGTTTCTCTCCTGACATTATTGGGATAGATAATGATTATATTATATTCTATATCAATAACACCATCCAAAAATAAAATGGCATTTTAAAGGATCTGCATTTAATTAAATTGCCTAAACAATGAGCATTGAAAACTAGTACAGCCACTATGAAGAACAGTGTGGAGATTCCTTAAAAAACCGGGAATAGAACTTCCATATGTCCCAGCAATCCCACTGCTGGGCATACACACCTAGGAAACCAGAATTGAAAGAGACGTGTGTACCCCAATGTTCATCGCAGCACTGTTTACAATAGCCAGGATATGGAAGCAACCTAGATGTCCATCGGCAGATGAATGGATAAGAAAGTAGTGGTACATATACACAATGGAGTATTACTTAGCTATTAAAAAGAATGCATTTGAATCAGTTCTGAAGAAACACAAGCTGGAATCAAGATTGCCAGGAGAAATATCAATAACCTCAGATATGCAGATGACACCACCCTTATGGCAGAAAGTGAAGAGGAACTAAAAAGCCTCTTGATGAAAGTGAAAGAAGAGAGCGAAAAAGTTGGCCTAAAGCTCAACATTCAGAAAACGAAGATCATGGCATCCAGTCCCATCACTTCATGGGAAATAGATGGGGAAACAGTGAAAACGATGTCAGACTTTATTTTTTGGGGCTCCAGAATCGCTGCAGATGGTGACTGCAGCCATGAAATTAAAAGACACTTACTCCTTGGAAGAAAAGTTATGACCAATCTAGATAGCATATTCAAAAGCAGAGACATTACTTTGCCGACTAAGGCCCGTCTAGTCAAGGCTGTGGTTTTTCCTGTGGTCATGTATGCATGTGAGAGTTGGACTGTGAAGAAGGCTGAGCGCTGAAGAATTGATGCTTTTGAACTGTGATGTTGGAGGAGACTCTTGAGAGTCCCTTGGACTGCAAGGAGGTCCAACCAGTCCATTCTGAAGGAGATCAACCCTGGGATTTCTTTGGAAGGACTGATGCTATAGCTGAAACTCCAGTACTTTGGCCACCTCATGTGAAGAATTGACTCATTGGAAAAGACTCTGATGCTGGGAAGGATTGGGGGCAGGAGGAGAAGGGGACGACCCAGGATGAGATGGCTGGATGGCATCACCAACTCGATGGACATGAGTTTGAGTGAACTCCGGGAGTTGGTGATGGACAGGGAGGCCTGGCATGTTGCGATTCATGGGATCACAAAGAGTCGGACCCGACTGAGCGACTGAACTGAACTGAACTGAACTGAACGCATATATATGGGATTTAGAAAGATGGTAACGATGACCCTAGATGTGAGACAGCAAAAGAGACACAGATGTAAAGAACAGGCTGTTGGACTCTGTGGGAAAAGGCGAGGGTGGGATGATTTGAGAGAATAGTGTTGAAACATGTATATTACCATATGTGAAATAGATCGCCAATCCAGGTTTGATGCATGAAGCAGGGTGCTCAGGGCTGGTGCACTGGGATGACCCTGAGGGATGGGATGGGGAGGGAGGTGGGAAGGAGAGTCAGGATGGGGAACACATGTACACCCATGGCTGATTCATGTGAATGTATGGCAAAAAACACCAAAATATTGTAAGGTAATTAGCCTCCAATTAAAATTTTTAAAAATAAATTAAAAAAAAAGAATTGATAAGCATTGGATTTGTAAGTCAGAACAGACCCACTCCTGATTTCTGCATTACCTTGACAAGTCCTACGCCTTACTAGGACTCAGTATTCTCTTCTTTATGATAAAGAGGTTGGACATTCAACAGCAACCTGATGGTTCCATCTTCTCTGTCAACTCAGACCTGTTGCCACTGATTATCTGAACTGCTGTGTTAAGGGCTGTCACTCGCAGCCCTGGCTCTTCAGAAAAGACTTCCACTGTTCAGCAACATCTGCTGTAGGTAAAAAGTTAGGGATTGGAAGGATCCAAACTAGACTCTACCAGTCTAGAACTAGGTGATCTCAAAATGCTCCTCCTAGTTCTGGAATCTTCATCCTCAACTACAGAATAATTTACTTTTGTTATTTAAAACAAACAAAAAAACCTGAACATACACAGGTATAAAAGTGAAAATTATCAATTACTGGATATTCTTTAAAAAAGCTGAAAATTATCAATACATTATGTATTTACAACTAAACATGTCGTTAATAGGGCCAGGTAAGCTTTATTGTTAAATAAGCAGGGTGACAATATACAGCCTTGACGTACTCCTTTTCCTATTTGGAACCAGTCCATTGTTCCATGTCCAGTTCTAACTGTTGCTTCCTGACCTGCATACAGATTTCTCAAGAGGCAGGTTAGGTGGTCTGGTATTCCCATCTCTTTCAGAATTTTCCACAGTTTATTGTGATCCACACAGTCAAAGGCTTTGGCATAGTCAATAAAGCAGAAATAGATGTTTTTCTGGAACTCTCTTGCTTTTTCCATGATCCAGCAGATGTTGGCAATTTGATCTCTGGTTCCTCTGGCTTTTCTAAAACCAGCTTGAACAGCAGGGAGTTCACGGTTCACGTATTGCTAAAGCCTGGCTTGGAGAATTTTGAGCATGACTTTACTAGCATGTGAGAAAACACTGGACTGGAAGAAACACCAGCTGGAATCAAGATTGCCGGGAGAAATATCAATAACCTCAGATATGCAGATGACACCACCCTTATGGCAGAAAGTGAAGAGGAGCTAAAAAGCCTCTTGATGAAAGTGAAAGAGGAGAGCAAAAAAGTTGGCTTAAAGCTCAACATTCAGAAAACGAAGATCATGGCATTTGGTTCCATCACTTTGTGGGAAATAGATGGAGAAACAGTGGAAACAGTGTCAAACTTTGTTTTTTGGGGCTCCAAAATCACTGCAGATGGTGACTGCAGCCATGAAATTAAAAGACGCTTACTCCTTGGAAGAAAAATTATGACCAAGCTAGACAGTATGTTCAAAAGCAGAGACATTAGTTTGCCGACTAAGGTCCGTGTAGTCAAGGCTATGGTTTTTCCTGTGGTCATGTATGGATGTGAGAGTTGGACTGTGAAGAAGGCTGAGCGCCGAAGAATTGATGTGTTTGAACTGTGGTATTGGAGAAGACTCTTGAGGGTCCCTTGGACTGCAAGGAGATCCAACCAGTCCATTCTGAAGATCAGTCCTGGGATTTCTTTGGAAGGAATGATGCTAAAGCTGAAGCTCCAGTACTTTGGCCACCTCATGCGAAGAGTTGACTCATTGGAAAAGACTCTGATGCCTGGAGAGATTGTGGGCAGGAGGAGAAGGGGACGACCCAGGATGAGATGGCTGGATGGCATCACAGACTCGATGGACGTGAGTCTGAGTGAACTCCAGGAGATGGTGATGGACAGGGAGTCCTGGCATGCTGCGATTCATGGGGTTGCAAAGAGTCGGACACGACTGAGCGACTGAACTGAACTGAACTGAAGTTTTATTGTAGCTTGAAGCACATAGTATATTTAAATATATATATTTTTAATATCTGCAGATTTCTGCCCCATTATTTTAGCCATTTGTCAATCCCCAGTGATTACAATTGAAAAAAATCATATAGTTCATTTTTCTTTCTTAGTGCTGATGGTACTATGATGAAGTAATTCCATCTGCAAAAAAACATATTTTGAGGATTTCAGACAGTCTTATGTGTTTTCAGATGAACTATACTTTTCACCTACAAGTTCACGTTAAGTGTCAGGAATTGTGAGAGGCAGCACATAAGTTTCATTTTATACCAGCATATTCAATATGAAAGACAATCATTGTGTGGTTGGTATTAAATTAGTAAATCCCAAGAGATTGCACCATATCAAAAGCTGGGAATGCTGTGTGTGTAAGGAACTTAATTATCATCTTGTCTCTTTTTAAAAGGAAAAAAAAAAAAAAAAAACTGTTTCTTTTCCTTAATCGGCAATATACCCTGTAAATAATGCTGTTCCCTTCACACTGAAAACCATTTAATTCCCCATTATCTCACTTCATTAGCCAAATGTCCTGTTTAGGCAAACTCTGAATATGAAGCACATTATAATGTGGTAGGCAAATAATAGAAACATCTTTGAACTGGAAAGAAAAACCCAGCAAAACAGAAGTCAACACAGATGATATGTATTCATTGTATTCTGGGCTATTTCAGGGATCTAGTTCCTATTATGATTGACTTTGAAAATCAACTAGGAGCAATTTTCACACACTGTAGTAAGAAAACAACGACTTCTGGGACATATAGCACAGTAACAAAAGTTAGAAATTGATTTTTCAACAAGGAGTTTGAATATATGTAAAACCTTAAGCCAAACCAGAAGGGCCTAAGGGACCAGGAAATCCTGTGTATCACCAGCTCATGTCTCCATCCACTGTCGCTCTCTTCCCTAGCAAAATATCCCTTGAAATGTGCGAAATATGAACCAAGAGTTCCTTTAATAGGGAAGAAAGAGAAATGGGTACAGAAGGAAGGCCATCTCAAAGGAGGAGATGCGGAAGAGGCCGTGGGCCACAGGCAAACACCAGCACTGCAGAGATGAGACTTTCCTGACAGTAGACTGGTTAAGACTCATGCTTTCACTGCCTTGGGCCCCAGTTCTATCCCTGGTTGATATATCCTACAAGCTGCATGGTATGGCTTAAAAAAAAAAAAAAAAACACTTTAGAAGTGTATTGTTCTCTGCTAGCAAAACGGTTCCCTTCTCCCTCTCAGGTTCCATTCTCAGTTCACACGTCACTCACTTGTATCAGGTGCATGCTGTCCAGTTGCTTCAGTCGTGTCAGACTGTTTGCAACCCCATAGACTGTAGTCCATAAGGCTCCTCTGTCTGTGGGATTCTTTAGGCCAGAATACTGGAGTGGGTCCCCGAGCCCTCCTCCAGGGGATCTTCCCAACCCAGGGAATGAACTCACGTCTGCCTGCTTCTCCTGCATTGCAGGCAGATTCTTTACCCTCTGAGCACCTGGGAAGCCAATTAACTAGTATCAGGAGGCTCACCCTAAAACAAGCCTAAGAAGCCATTCTAATAGTAATGGCCACTCATTGTCAACTCAAGCAGTTCCTTCAACGAGGAGCAGAGCAACAAGAACTGTTCTGGAAGCTCAGAGAAGCAGAGACTGAGAATGTCAGGGACACCTTCCTGCTCCAGCTATTTCCCCCTAACACAATTGAAGGAATTGTTTTAGCTCCTTTTCATAGGTGAAAACAAGATCATTGAAAAGTGCTGCCTCCACCTCCCCACAAACACATACTATTGATGAACTTTCCATTTCTTACTCAGTCCTGTAGTAGATAGCATTATCATCATAATCCTGCTGTTCCTTCCTTGTTAGATCTGTCTCTAAGAGAGGATTCCATCTCTTATCCCGCCAATAGCAGAAATAGTAATGTGTCTTTTTAGTCAATGTATGAAGAGTAGAAATGTCAAATGCCACTTCTAAGCAGAAGATTTAAAAGCCTTCATGAAGTCACGTCATTTATCTTTTTCTTTATCCATGAGTCTAGCAAAGAGTTACCAGAAAACAAATAGGACATGCATTGAAATCTGAATCAGATAAATTGCAAATAAATTTTTGGTGTAATTATGTCCCAAATATTGCATAGGATATACTTACACTGAATGATAATAATAATAATAATTTATTTATCTGATATTTAAACCTAATGGGAAGTTTTACATTTTTATTGGCTATGTTTGGTAATGCTAGTTTTGCAGGATCTCATATAATAGTTGCTCCTTTGATCTGTGTTCCAGAAAAGAAAAACAGATGGATAAGACCTCAGTGGACTTGCAGCCAACTTGAAATATGATCAAGCTTTGTGGTCTCAAGCCACTTAGACTACTTGGAGGTCATCTCTAAGTGAGACCTAGAGAAAGATGGCTGATAAAATCAGCATCTGTTTCTCCCTGAGATGCTCATGAAGCCTTTAACTAGGAGAAGCCGGGGAACATCTTTCTGGTTTTAGTTGAGTCCTTTCTCTGCTGCTTGTCACATCGGCTTCTACATACTCTGCTTTCTGCATTAGCCCAATCTCACACTGACTGTGCTGATTTGATCACTCCTTTTTACCAAAGTCCTTTGTTTGTGGCAGCTGTCAGTCTTCCTGCCTGCAACTAATGTGAATTTAGTGTCTATGGCACTGAGGTTTTACTCCCCTGACAATATACATTCCATCAATGATATTTCTAATACTTTGCTTATGTCAATTAGTCCCTGATTGCCACAGCAGAATTTGGGTCCATATTCTAGAAATTCTAGAAAATACATATGACCTCTACAGAAATACTTACTATGAAATGTATTCTGATTGTGCAGTTCACTCATTCCAGAAATGTTCATTGAATCCCACTAGATTGAGGTGGCTGTACCATGATGAACAGAGCAGGTGTGATAAATGGCTTGGTGGAGTTTACAGTCTAGGGGATGAGGAGAGTACATGGATATACCTAGATTTAGAAAAAATAATTAAGTAGGGCTTGGTTATTTTTCCCTTTTCTTTAGCCATCATGCCTTCTGATTTATTCATATGCTTGTTTCCTTTAAGATTTATATCTATCATTCATCCTCAAATGTCCCTGTATTTGTAGCAGCTGTTAGTTAAACTTTTTTATCTTCTGCCAATCTGAGCTTTTTCATTTAACTTTTAACGCCCCTTTATACAAAATTTATAATTGGTTCCCTTAGGGAATATACCATATTTTACTCTCGTATGTGTTAATTCAAATAAAACACTACCAAATGCTCACTCTCAGTGGACTCAGTACAGGAGGAGGGTATAGCAAAAATAAGTAAAAGACATGGTCTTTACCCTCAAAGAGCTTTTATATATTCCCCTAGGAGGAATTAAAACCAACACCTCTGAAATAGTAGATTAACTATATATGTCATAAATAGTAACTGGGGTTAGCAAGATGTAAGGTAATATATATATAATGGATAAACAACAAGGTCCTACTATATAGCACAGAGAACTATATTTAAAATCCCATGATAAACTATAATGGAAAAGAATATTTAAAAAGTTTGTGTGTATGTGTGAATAACTGAAAGATACTGATGTGCAGCAGAAATTAACACAACAGTGCAAATCAACTGTACTTCAATAAAAAAATAGTAGCTGGTCGGGGATACTGTTGGGCTCAGGAACTATTAGGAATATCACGGAATGTAAGAGTGTCAGGATTCATTTTGTCTCTACTCAAGGTAACCATTTATTCATCTGTTCCATTTTTCTTTCCCTTTGTGTAAACCAGTTGGTCCCATTTCATGGCTTAAAATTGGCTGATGAGGAGCTCCCAAGATGACATTTGACATCTTTGGTTACAAGTCAGCAAGTGAGTGAAGTTGCTCAGTCGTGTCCAACTCTTTGCGATCCCATGGACTGTAGCCTATGAGGCTCCTTCATCCATAGAATTTTCCAGGCAAGAGTACTGAAGTGGGTTGCCATTTCCTTCTCCAGGGGCTCTACCTGACCCAAGGATTGAACCCACGCCTCCTGCGTTGCAGGCAGACACTTTACCATCTGAGCCACCAGAGACTGCCAAAATTCCCACTCTGAAGTTCAAACTCTCAAGGAAGGAATTCAGAGGCCCAGTTTAGATCAGACTGTCACTACTGAGTCAATCAACTGCAATCTAGGGGAAAACATATTGTATACAATAGGTGTTTGCATGATAACAATGTGGATATGAAGAGTGGATGCTCCTATAAAAGTTAGGGATAGGCCACATACAAAATATGTGTCTTATATATAGAGTGATATTTCCAACCATATATATTGATGCTTTTGGACTGTGGTGTTGGAGAAGACTCTTGAGAGTCTCTTGGACTCCAAGGAGATCCAACCAGTCAATCCTAAAGGAAATCAATCCTGAATATTCATCGGAAGGACTGATGCTGAAGTTGAAACTCCCATACCTTGGCCACCTGATGCAAAGAATTTGCTCATTGGAAAAAACCCTAATGCTGGGAAAGATTGAAGGTGGGAGGGGAAGGGGACGACAGAGGATGAGATGGTTGGATGGCATCACCAACTCAATGGAAGTGAGTTTGAGTAAACTCCGGGTGTTGGTGATGGACAGGGAAGCCTAGCGTGATGCAGTCCATGGGGTCACAAAGAGTCGGACATGACTGAGTGACTGAGCTGAACTGACTGAAGTTTTTTTACAGTTTTGTGTTGGTTTCTGCCATGCAACAATGTGAACCAGCCAAAGTTAAATGTACATACCCGTCCCTCTGTCCCCTCCTCCTCCTACCCCCCATCTCATCCCTCCAGGTCATCACTGAGAAGCAGACTTGGCTCCCTGTGCTACATAACAACTTCTTACCAGTTATCCATCTCACACATAATAGTGTATATACATGTTGATGCTACTATTTCCATTCATCCCACTCTCTCCATCCTCCCTTGTGCCCACAAGTCCATTCTCTACATCTGCGTCTCCATTCCTTTCCTGAAAATAGGTTCATCAATACCATTTTTCTAGAGTCCATATATATGCATTAATATATGATACTTTCTGATTTGCTTCACTCTGTATAACAGGCTCTAGGTTCATTGACCTCACTAGAACTGACTCAAATTTGTTCTTTTTATGGCTGAGTAATATTCCATTATATATGTATATGTGTGCGTGTATCAGTTCAGTTCAGTTCAGTCGCTCAGAGGTGTCTGACTCTTTGTGACCCCATGAATCACAGCACGCCAGGCCTCCCTGTCCATCACCAACTCCCGGAGTTCACTCAGATTCATGTCCATTGAGTCAGTGATGCCATCCAGCCATCTCATCCTCTGTCATCTCCTTTTCCTCCTGCCCCCAATCCCTCCCAGCATCAAAGTCTTTTCCAATGAGTCAACTCTTTCACATAAGGTGGCCAAAGTACTGGAGTTTCAGCTTTAGCATCATTCCTTCAAAAAGAAATCCTAGGGTTGATCTCCTTCAGAATGGACTGGTTGGATCTCCTTGCAGTCCAAGGGACTCTCAAGTGTCTTCTCCGACAACACAGTTCAAAAGCATCAATTCTTTGGCGCTCAGCCTTCTTCACAGTCCAACTCTCACATCCATACATGACCACCGGAAAAACCATAGCCTTGACTAGACGGACCTTAGTTGGCAAAGTAATGTCTCTGCTTTTGAATATACTATCTAGCTTGGTCACAACTTTACTTCCAAGGAGTAAACATCTTTTAATTTCATGGCTGCAATCACCATTTGCAGTGATTTTGGAGCCCAAAAAAAGAAAATCTGACACTGTTTCCACTGTTTCCCCGTCTACTTCCAATGAAGTGATGGGACCAGATGCCATGATCTTTGTTTTCTGAATGTTGAGCTTTAAGCCAACTTTTTCACTCTCCTCTTTCACTTTCATCAAGAGGCTTTTAGGAGAAGGCAATGGCACCCCACTCCAGTACTCTTTCCCGGAGAATCCCATGGACGGAGGAGCCTGGTTGGCTGCAGTCCATGGGGTCGCTAGGAGCTGGACACGACTGAGCGACTTCACTTTCACTTTTCACTTTCATGCATTGGAGAAGGAAATGGCAACCCATTCAAGTGTTCTTGCCTGGAGAATCCCAGGGATGGGGGAGCCTGGTGGGCTGCCATCTCTGGGGTCGCACAGAGTTGGACACGACTGAAGCGATTTAGCAGCAGCAGCAGCAAAAGGCTTTTTAGTTCCTCTTCACTTTCTGCCATAAGGGTGGTGTCATCTGCTATCTGAGGTTATTGATATTTCTCCTGGTAATCTTGATTCCAGCTTGTGTTTCTTCCAGTCCAGCGTTTCTTATGATGTACTCTGCATAGAACTTAAATAAGCAGGGAGATAATATACAGCCTTGATGTACTCTTTTTCCTATTTGGAACCAGTCTCTTGTTCCATGTCCAGTTCTAACTGTTGCTTCCTGACCTGCATACAGATGTCTCAAGAGGCAGGTCAGGTGGTCTGGTATGCCCATCTCTTTCAGAATTTTCCACAGTTTATTGTGATCCACACAGTAACAGCTTTGGCATAGTCAATAAAGCAGAGGTAGATGTTTTTCTGGAACTCTCTTGCTTTTTCCATGATCCAGCAGATGTTGGCAATTTGATCTCTGGTTCCTCTGGCTTTTCTAAAACCAGCTTGAACATCAGGAAGTTCACGGTTCATGTATTGCTGAAGCCTGGCTTGGAGAATTTTGAGCATTACTTTACTAGCATGTGAGATGAGTACAATTGTGCGGTAGTTTGAGCATTCTTTGGCATTGCCTTTCTTTGGGATTGGCATGAACACTGACCTTTTCTAGTCCTATGGCCACTGCTGAGTTTTCCCAATTTGCTGGCATATTGAGTGCAGCACTTTCACAGCATCATCTTTCAGGATTTGAAATAGCTCCACTGGAATTCCATCACCTCCACTAGCTTTGTTCATAGTGATGCTTTCTAAGGCCCGCTTGACTTCATATTACAGGATGTCTGGCTCTAGATGAGTGATCACACCATCATGATTATCTGGGTCGTGAAGATCTTTTTTTGTACAGTTCTTCTGTGCATTCTTGCCACCTCTTCTTAATATCTTCTGCTTCTGTTAGGTCCATACCATTTTTTTCCTTTATTGTGTGTGTGTATATATATATATGTATATGTGTGTGTATATGTATATATATATATATATATATATATATATACCACTTCTTCTTTATCTGTTCAGTTGTCAATGAACATCTACGTTGCTTCCATGTCTTAACTATTTTAAATAGTGCTGCAATGAACATTGGGATACATGTATCTTTTAGAATTGTGGTTTTCTCAGGGCATATGCCCAATAGTGGGGTTGCTGGTTCATATGGTAGATTTATTCCTAGTTCTTTAAAAAATCTCCTTACTATTCTCCATAATGGCACTATCGGTTTACATTCCCACCAACAACACAGAAGTGTTTCCTTTTCTCTGCATCCTCTCCAGCATTTATTGTTCATAGATTTTTTTTGTTGATGGCCATTCTGACTAGTGTGAGATGATACTTCATTGTTTTGATTTGCATTTCTCTAACAATTAGTGATGTTGAGCATCTTTTCATGTGTCTGTTGGCAATCTGTATGCCTTCTTTGGAGAAATGACTATTAGCTCTTTTGCCCATTTTTTGATTGGGGTGTTTGTTTTCCTACTATTGAGCTCTATGAGCTGCTTATGTATTCTGGAGATTAATGATTTGTTAGTTGTTGTGCTTTACCATTATTTTCTTCCATTCTGAGGATCATCTTTTGTTCTTGTTTATGTTTCCTTCTTTGTGCAAAAACTTTTAAGATTGATTAGGTCCCATTTGCTTATTTTTGTTTTAATTTCCACTACTCTAGGCCAACTCTATTTTAAATAGAGAGACTATATAACTTTAACTGAAAGGATAATTATTACAGATGAATGCTAAATCACTACCCAAATCTTAGATCAAACTGAGGCAGTTCTGATAAAAAGATTCATAGTCACCCATCTTTCAGTCCTGCAACTGTACATTTAATGGTCTGAGTTTCATTTCTAACATGAGGACAAAAGATTCACCAAAGATTCATTGTCTCCCATCTTTCGGTCCTGCTGCTGCTGCTGCTGCTAAGTCACTTCAGTCGTGTTCAACTTTGTGCGACCCCATAGACAGCAGCCCACGAGGCTCTGCCATCCCTGGGATCTCCAGGCAAGGACACTGGAGTGGGTTGCCATTTCCTTCTCCAATGCATGAAAGTGAAAAGTGAAAGTGAAGTTGCTCAGTCGTGTCCAACTCTTCTGTACATTTAATGGCCTGAGTTTCATTTCTAACATGAGGACAAAATGTAAACCAAGAACACAGACACTGGTGGAGCGATGACATATGAACAAAGGTATTCAGTTGCTAAGTCATGTCTGACTCTTTGCGACCCCATGGACTATATCCCAGCAGGTTCAGACTTTGTCCATGGGATTTCCTAGGCAAGAATACTGGAGTGGGCTGCCATTTCCTTCTCCAAGTATGAATAACTAACCCTGAGTAAATATTAGTCTGAGCCAATTGTTTCTGAAAAACTAGAAGGGTCCCTTTGAACTGGCCCTAGCCTGGTGTTCACTGGCCAGTCTGAGCATGTGATAGAATTACCTTTCTGGCTTGCAGAGAGCCAATGGGAAATGTGAAAGTGCTGCACTCAATATGCCAGCACATTTGGAAAACTCAGCAGTGGCCACAGGACTGGAAAAGGTCAGTATTCACTCCAGTCCCTAAGAAAGGCAATGCCAAAGAATGCTCAAACTACCACACTCATCTCACACACTAGTAAAGTAATGCTCAAAATTCTCCAAGCCAGTCTTCAACAATACGTGAACCATGAACTTCATGTTCAAGACGGTTTTAGAAAAGGCAGAGGAACCAGAGATCAAATTGCCAACATCTGCTGGATCATCAATAAAGCAAGAGAGTTCCAAAAAAACATCTATTTCTGCTTTATTAACCATGCCAAAGTCTTTGACTGTGTGGATCACAATAAACTGTGGAATATTCTGAAAGAGACGGGAATGCCAGACCACCTGGACTGTCTCTTGAGAAATATGTATGCAGGTCAGAAAGCAACAGTTAGAACTGGACATGGAACAACAGACTGGTTCCAAATAGGAAAAGGAGTATGTCAAGGCTGTGTATTGTCACCCTGCTTATGTAACTTATGTGCAGAGTACATCATGCTAAATGCTGGGCTGGATGAATCCCAAGCTGGAATCAAGATTGCCTAAAGAAACATCAATAAGCTCAGATGTGCAGATGTCACTACCCTTATGGCAGAAAGTGAAGAGCCTCTTGATGAAAGTGAAAGAAGAGAATGAAAATGTTGGCTTAAAGCCTAACATTCAGAAAATGAAGATCATGGCATCTGGTCCTATCACTTCATGCCAGATAGATGGGGAAACAGTGAAAATGGTGGCAGATTTTATTTTTCTGGGCTCCAAAATCACTGCAGATGGTGACTGCAGCCATGAAATTAAAAGATGCTTACTCCTTGGAAGGAAAGTTATGACCAATCTAGATACCATATTCAAAAGCAGAGAGATTACTTTGCCAATAAAGGTCCAGCTAGTCAAGGCTATGGTTTTTCCAGTGGTCATGTATGGATTTGAGAGTTGAAGTATAAAGAAAGCTGAGCACTGAAAAATAAATGCTTTTGAAGTGTGGTGTTGGAGAAGACTCTTGAGTCTTGGACTGCAGGCAGATCAAACCAGTCCATCCTAAAGGAAATCAGTCCTGAATATTCATTGGAAGGACTGATGCTGAAGCTGAAACTCCAATACTTTGGCCACCTGACACAAATAGCTGACTCACTGGAAAAGACGTTGATGCTGGGAAAGATTGAAGGTGGGAGGAGAAGGGGATGACAGAGGATGAGATTGTTGGATGGCATCACCAACTCAATGGACATGGGTTTGGGTAAACTCCGGGAATTGGTGATGGACAGGGAAGCCTGGCGTGCTGCAGACCATGGGGTTACAAAGAGTTGGACTCAGCTGAGCGACTGAACTGAACTGAATGGTGACTTCAGCTTCTATTGCACGTTGGTTGATAGCATTCCAAAACTGGTTTTATAACCAGCATATATGGAAAATAATAGTGTGGAGGATGATCACAAATGGGATTTTAGGGTCTTCACAAACTATCATTAAGATTTATCTTTAAACCAAAATTTTTCAAAGATTAATCATCTCAGGAGTTTGAAACAGAAAATGACAAGTTTCTGCACTTACCTATTTGCATGTATGTGTGCTCTTGCACTAAGACTTTAGTTAACTGCAATGTACATTTCAACTGAAACATAAATTCAGAAAGTAAGGGCCTGATCTAAGACTTCTTTGGCCACAAATTCTTTCCTCTCCATGACACACCTCACTACTTCCACCTAGCAATTATGTCTACAACATTTCCTTAACTCAGAATTGTTCCATGAATATTTATTGATAGATCCATGACATAAAACTCTGCAGGAAGAATCCTCAGGTGGTCATCTGCAAGGTGGGTTTGGTAATAGATGTGAAAAGGAGTAAATATGGCAAAATAAATTTGGCATCACTTGTTAGTCTATATATATATTGATAGGGACTGCTATGGTGTGCTAACAATGAGTACGAAAAGAAAGAATTGTTTTTCAAAAATATTATGAAGAAAAGGAGTAAATAGGATGTTGAAAATGTTTAGAAAACAAACAATAAGAAATACAAAGGTAAGAAAAGGTATTGTTAGTTTTTCGACTAGGAGGCTCACAGAGTTATGAAAATCTGGAGGTAAATCTGGAGAAGAGATAAGTTTCAGGAGATGAAGAAATATTTAAGTGAAAATATCTAGTAACATTTGATTAGTTATGCCAAAGCATCTTCCAAAAGAATACAATAAAGTACTTTAAAGTAGATTTCAACTTGAATATGCTTAGTACTAAATTTAAGATCAAGTCTAGGCGAACTATCATCTGAGATGATAAAGTTATAAGGTCTTGTGCTTAAAAATTTGAAGCAAATTTTATTTATACTATCACCATCTTTTAAATTTACATATAAGAATGGGGCTGGAAAAAGTTACATGAGTAACCTGCAATCTACCATAGTCAATAGATTTACATTTTAGTATACAGAGAAGAATCTAGAATCAGAGTTCAAATATATGGTTTCTTGTTTCTGTTACTAAATAGCTGTGTGAATTGGGCAAGTCATATATCCTTGCTAGGTTCATTGCTCAGCTATAAAGAGAATGCTTTTATAGATGCACTCCAAGTTTCCTTCTAGCTCTAAAATTCTAAGGTTCTACTTTCAAGACTTGGAGACTTCACTTTTAAGGGATTCTATTTTGTGTTTTCACTTAGTAGAAATCTGAGGATGTCAGAACTAAGGCTCAGTTAATAAGCAGAGTGAACATCTTTGGCGGCTGTGGTTTAATAATCTTTTTTTTTTTTTTTTTTTGCATACAGTAATCCAAAATGGCCATTGATTTGATCAGTCTGTCATGAGTATAGTGGTAGATGATTGTGCAATATTTCTTGATGTTTTACCAACAATGCTCTATCTTGCTATGACAATTCTGTTCCTCATGAGACATTTGGCAGTCTCTGAAGATATTTTTCTTGTCACAACTGGGTAGGGGGTACTACTAGTATCTTGTGGGGCAGAGGCCAGGGAATTTGCTAAATATCCTATAATTCACAGGGGTACCCTCTCCCTCCAACAAAGAATTTCCCTTCCAAACTATTAGTAGTGCTGAACTTGAGAAATCATCTCTCTTATTTCATATTTCCTAAGTCCATTACAAATTAGCCTTAAAAACATCACACACTACAGCCATGTCACAGATGTCCTGTTCACAGTCCCTTTTAAGACCTGCCTGAGAAAATTGAATGACAAGGTACATGACCCTGTTTTTATAATTCTTGGAAGCAAAGAGGGAAAATTGGGAATGAACCTGAAGATAAATTTACAGATATGTCTAAACATACAAACTAAGTGCTTAAATTACATTTTCAAAAGGAGTTTGAAGTTGATAAAACAGCAGGCTTCTTTTTCCCTACCACATTTTTCACTTTTGAGCCTTTTATTTTGGAAAATAACAACTAAGACTTGTAGGGGAAGTTAATGAATTTATTCAGGAAACATAATGTGAAATTAGTGGCACAGTTTTAAAAAATTAACTCTCTTAGACAAAACTTATAAAAATTGATTAACAAGCTAGTAGCAGCTATTCAGAGAACATGCATGCTTTCACATCTTTTAGAAAACTGCTTTAAATTATTATGAAAGCTTATACGTATTCTGAATTAACACACGTCTAAGTATTTAAGTGGTTTTTTTCTCCTATGTTCCATTTTTAGTTTATTTTCACTTTGGATTCACTATTATATAACCTGAAAGAGAAGGAACTCGCAGCAGCAAACTTCAGCTAGTGATAAAGTGATCTGTGTTACCTGCTCCATTTGTCTTTTTCGTTCTTTCCTTTTTGTTATTATTTATTGGCATTTTGCCTGTAGCAAGACAGAGGTTTTAAATGTGGACCTTATGATGTTTGTGAGTCAATCTAGAGAAGGCAGAGTATTTCAAGGACAGCACAAAAGATAAGTATTCTTGAATTTTAATTTGAAGCATTTTAGCATACATATGCAATGGAGGTTTATTTATTGAATTTGAAAAATTAATTCCTTACAGCCCTGAGTGTATTTTGTTTTGTCTGCCTCTGGGTTTGTACATATTGGTTTTTTTTTTTTTTTTCCTTTTTAATATTTCAACAGGTGAGGTTAGCAAGACAGCTGATGATGCTGTTTTACACCTAGAGGTCTTATGGAACCAGGACTGCATTCGTAAGCGGAACAAACAACTTTGGGGGATGGTTTAATAATTGCCTTTGGTAGAACTTGTCTCACATTCATTAAAAAGCCCAGGCAAGGCTGCTTCCTTGATCTTCATTTCTTTTCAGTGGCCAAGCAAATCAACAAAAATCCCTTCCTGAAAGCTGCTTAGTTATCTAACCTAGAATGTCTTTGACTACGATGAAAGTTAGATATCTCAAATATCTCAACATTTAGATATTGGAGCTTGGCAGACATTTGGATAATTGCTGGAATGTATGACTTGTCTGCTTTTCAAGCATTTAAAATAGTCTAGAATTTTAAACTTTATTTACCATCAGATTAAGATTTTCACTCTCAAAAATATTGTTTTTGTGATCATGTCTAATCATCTCTGATGCAGGAAATGACTTGAGACTAATTAATATAAAAAAGCATGATTTTATTTTTGGGGTAATTATAAATGAATACTAAACCTCTGTCTAGCTTACAGTTACAGATTACTGAAACCCATCTATCTTTTTTCTTCATTTAGTTTTATAACTAGATCTGAACTTAGGCTTGTAAAAGTGACATTATACACGAACATCACAGAAATGTATTTTGTATAGAAAGGAGATAGCGAGTATTCACTTTTGCCTGTCAAGGGATGCCCATAAGAATTGTTGGTAGGCGTCTAAATGTGGAGGTAAGTAATAAGCAGGTATTGACTTCTGTTGGGATCAATATCAAGATTTGTTGACCCAAAGAGGTTAAAATTGACTGAAGAGTGGGACAATAAATCTTGTTATTGACTAGAAAGCAGAAGTCAATATATGTATTATTATAAACATTTTTCTTTTAGTGTAGATGATAGGGGTGGAGTCATTTTTAAGACTTTAAGTATATATAGCCACATGCTCTTTATATCTTGGTGGTGGTCATATAGGCTCCTTGACTTACTAAAAGTGTGTTTATTCACATGACATCAATAACAACACTCCTAGATAATTGTTTCTGATAGCAACTATCCTTCTCCCTATACTTTGGGTCTCTTATTCTGCTTTTCACTGAAATGTGCCCAAACTTGCATAATGAAACTTTATTTGAAAGGAAAAAGGCAGAAAAGATACAGTTTATTTCCCTAGAGTGTGCTTCAGATCTCTTTGCAGATCTCTGAATGCTGCTCTAGGTGTGTGTGTGTGTGTATGTGTGTGTGTGTGTGTGTGTGCACACGCACATGCATGTGTATTTTCATGTATACATGCCTATGTTCTGTGTGCCGGATCAACATTCTTTCATTTGGGGGCAAAAGAGAGACTTTCAGGTTTCCAACTGCTATGACTCTCTCTTCACTTGAGGGATCATATTTACTGTATAGTCTTCAAATCATATCAAGATTAAGACACTTTTAAAATGTATATTTAAAATTGTTTGTCTCAAACCACAAAGTACACGCAAGCTGGGTATTACTAGGTCACTTCAGAGTTTTTCTCTTCACTGCCAACCACCCAATTGTGCACAAGCCAAACGAATTTTATTATACCATAGTTGAGAGAAGTGGAAATGGAAAATGATTTTCCATTGTCCCAAATAGCTCTCATGTTGATAAGAAATCAAACTCTGTACATCCAAGCTGAACAGAACTTTCTAGGTTATACCAAATCTCTGTTTGTCCAGTAGCTTTGCCCAAACTGAGGTCTGTACACATGGATCAGGAATGCATGAAATCCTGGAGGAACAGTCAGCCAGGACATGGATATTTCAGATTACTCACCCCAAATTCTTTCATGTGATATGAATTCACCCTCGTACTTTCATCCCCAGCCTTGTTGCAATAAGGAAGGAAAAACACTGAAGTTTCTTTTCTTCCTAACTGTATCCCCAAAGATGGTACTTTACAAGGAATATTCAAATCCATAAATGTTCTGAAATCTGCAAGTAAGGGATGAAACATGAACGATGCCTTCAAGCCTCAGACTACGGGGTATCTCCAGTTCCTCAGTACACCCCATTGTGCTTCACAGCTAGAGAAAGCGCTCTACAACCCATTTCCTCCCTTAACTGTGAATTTCCTCGCTTCTATGGGTTTAGATTTTAAGGGCTGAATTACATTTACATATATTTGTCCATTTGCCATCAGCAGGCAAGTTCCTGCCTAAAATCTCTACTAACTTTGAGAACAAGTTTCTCATAAACAGCCTCATTTGGTCTCTCTGTATAAATTCATACAATGGCTCTTAACTCTTAGGAAGCTCCAGAGATGACTCTTGGTATACAAAATGGCAGGTTATCCTGGCTAACTGTTGTTGCTGGTGTTTTTGTTTTTGTTTTTGTTTTTGGGGGGGGTGGTGGGCAGATACGGCAAATTCTATGGTTGTTTTTTTAATAATAGCTAAACTCTTCATTTTTAAATTGAAACACAGTTGATGGCCAGTATAAGTTGCAACCATACAATATAGTAACTCATAACTTTTAAAAAATATTTATTTATTTATTTGGCTGTGTTGGGTCTTAGTTGCAGCAGTCAGGATCTTCAAGGCATCACATGGGATCTCTCCTTACTGGCGGAAGCCCTCTAGTTGAGACACATGGGTTTAGCTGCTCAGCAGCAAGTGGGATCTTAGTTCCCCAACCAGGGATTGAGTCTCCATCCCCTGCATTGCAGAGAAGATTCTTAACCACTGGACCACGAGCGACATCCTAATTCATAATTTTTAAAGGTTACAGTCCATCTATGTGTGTATGTGTAGTCACTCAGTCATGTCTGGTTCTTTGCAACCCCATGGACTGTAGCCCACTAGGCTCCTCTGTCCATGGGGATTCTCCCGCAAGAATACTGGAATGGATTGCCATGCCCTCCTCCAGGGGATCTTCCAAACCCAGGGATTGAACCCAGGTCTCCCACGTTGTAGGCAGATTCTTTACAGTCTGTGACAGCAGGGAAGCACACACTCCATCTATATTTATTATAAAATATTGGCCATATTACTTTATTATACAATATATCCTTGTAGCTTAGTTAGTGCATAAGAGTTTGTACCTTTTAATCACCTGCCTCTGTGTGGCCCTTCCCCTCCCCTCTCCCCGCTGATAACCACTAGTTTGTTTTCTCTGTTTGTAAGTTGTCTTCTTTTTTGTTGTAGTGACTAGTTTGTTGTATTTTTTAGATTCCATATATAAGTGATATCATAGAGTATTTGTCTTTATCTGACTTATCTCACTTAACATAATGCCCTCCAAATCCATCCATGGTGCTGCAAATGTCATAATTTCATTCTTCTTTATGACTGAGTAGTATTCTATTGTGTATATACACCATATCCTCTTTATCCATCCGTGTTAATATACATGCACCTCAGTGTTCATAGCATTGTGTGTGCTAAGTCACTTCAGTCACTTCCAACTCTGCAACCCCAAGAAGTGTAGCCCACCAGGCTCCTCAGTCAATGGGATTTTCCAGGCAAGAATACTGGAATGGGTTGCCATTTCCTTCTCCAGAAATTTATGTTTTTAATCTAACTCACCCTGTAATGAAATTTCTACTATCTCCATATACGTATATGAATTTCCCACAAAAAGTTAAGAACTTTCCACTTGAATCTTGAGTATTTGTGATTATTGCCAATATATAGTCTTATGCCTCATGTGTATTCTGTATGCAAAGATGAGAAAAGGACACAATCTAAGTCGTTTGTTTTCTAAAGGTGATAGGCTTATAGGAGCAGCACAAACTTTCTCATTCATTATATGGTCTAGCTGGGCAAAGTCTGTCATGGATGTCTGATGGTAATGCTTTCACCACTAGAAAATCACAGAAGATAGACACAATAATGCCCACAGATGTGAAAAGGGCATTGCCTCAAAAAGTATTTGACTAATTGCTTAGATGATTTCATACCCTTCTGAAACTATCTAGTTGCCAGAAAAGGCATTTATTATGTCATAAAACCAAGTATGGGGTGGCTTGGAGAGAAGACAGCAAGAAAAACATGAAATCTTAATCAGTCTGTTTGTAACAGCCATTCTTAAAGGTGAGTCATTAAAGATTATTAGACAATGTAAGACTGTAGGAAAATGAGTATACTAAAACAAAGTTGGAAACTATTTAGAGGAAACAGACATTGGAAAGTTAGAAGAACTTGAAGAGAAAAAATACTCCAATTGCCACTGCATATAATTTTAATGTATGCACATTAACGTAAAGTGTACCATTTGATCAATTTTGACATATATATGGACATATATATGAAATCACTGCAATAAGATAATGAGCACATTCAATCACTCTCAAAGTTTCCTTTTGCCCTTTGTAATCCTCCACTTATCCCTTCCTTATTCCTTTCCCCTAAACCTGATGAAATTCCAGTTGAGCTATTTAAAATCCTAAGAGATGATGCTGTTAAGTGCTGCACTCAATACACCAGCAAATTTGGAAAACTCAGCAGTGGCCACAGGACTGGAAAAGCTCAGACTTCATTCCAGTCCCTAAGAAAGGCAATGCCAAAGAATGCTCAAACTACTGCAAAAATGTACTCATCTCACATGCTAGCAAAGTAATGCTCAAATTCTCCAATTCAGGCTTTAACAATACATGAACCATGAACTTCCAGATGTTCAAGCTGGATTTAGAAAATTCAGAGGAACCAGAGAGCAAATTGCCAACATCTGCTGGATCATCAAAAACGCAAGAGAGTTCCAGAAAAACATCTACTTCTGCTTTATTGACTATGCCAAAGACTTTGACTGTGTGAATCACAGCAACCTGGAAAATTCTTAAAGAGATGGGAATGCCAGACCACCTGACCTGCCTCCTGAGAAATCTTTATGCAGGTCAAGAAGCAACAGTTAGACATGGCACAACAGACTGGTTCCAAATAGGAAAAGGAGTACATCAAGGCTGTATATTGTCATCCTGCTTATTTAACTTATATGCAGAGTACATCATGAGAAATACTGCGCTGGAAGAAACACAAGCTGGAATCAAGATCACCGGGAGAAATATTAATAACCTCAGATGTGCAGATGACACCACCGTTATAGCAGAAAGCGAAGAGGAACTAAAAAATCCTCTTGATGAAAGTGAAAGAGGAGAGTGAAAAAGCTGGCTTAAAACTCAACATTCAAGAAATGAAAATCTTGGCATCTGGTCCCATCACTTCAGGCAAATAGATGGGGAAACAGTGGGAACAGTGACAGACTTTCTTTTCTTGGGCTCCAAAATCACTGCAGATGGTGACTGCAGCTATGAAATTAAAAGACATTTGCTCCTTGGAAGAAAAGTTAGGACCAACCTAGACATCATATTAAAGAGCAGAGATATTACTTTGCCAACAAAAATCTGTCTAGTCAAAGCTTTGGTTTTTCCAGTGGTCATGTATGGATGTGAGAGTTGGACTATAAAAAAAGCTGAGACCACAGAATTGATGCTTTTGAACTGTGGTGTTGGAGAAGACTCTTGAGAGTCCCTTGGACTGCAAAGTGATCAAACCAGTCCATCCTAAAGGAAAACAGTTCTGAATATTCATTGGAAGGACTGATGCTAAATCCAAAACTCCAATACTTTGGCCACCTGATGGAAAGAACTGACTCATTTGAAAAGACCTTGATGCTGGAATCTCTAGTCGTTCCTATTCTGTTATTTTCCTCTATTTCTTTGCATTGATTGCTGAAGAAGGCTTTCTTATCTCTTCTTGCTATTCTTTGGAACTCTGCATTCAGATGCTTATGTCTTTCCTTTTTTCCTTTGCGTTTCATCTCTCTTCTTTTCACAGCTATTTGTAAGGCCTCCCCAGACAGCCATTTTGCTTTTTTGCATTTCTTTTCCATGGGGATGGTCTTGATCCCTGTCTCCTGTACAGTGTCATGAACCTCATTCCATAGTTCATCAGGCACTCTTATCTCTCAGATCTAGGCCCTTAAATCTATTTCTCACTTCCACTGTATAATCATAAGGGATTTGATCTAGGTCATACCTGAATGGTCTAGCGGTTTTCCCTACTTCCTTTAATTTGAGTCTGAATTTGGCAATAAGGAGTTCATGATCTGAGCCACAGTCAGCTCCTGGTCTTGTTTTTGCTGACTGTACAGAGTTCTCCATCTTTGGCTGCAAAGAATATAATCAATCTGATTTTGGTGTTGACCATCTGGTGATGTCCATGGGTAGAGTGTTCTCTTGTGTTGTTGGAAGAGGGTGTTTGCTATGACCAGTGCATTTTCTTGGCAAAACTCTATTAGTCTTTGCCCTGCTTCATTCTGTACTCCAAGGCCAAATTTGCCTGCTACTCCAGGTGTTTCTTGACTTCCTACTTTTGCATTCCAGTCCCCTATAATGAAAAGGATATCTTCTTTGGGTGTTAGTTCTAAAAGGTCTTGTAGGTCTTCATAGAACTGTTCAACTTCAGCTTCTTCAGCGTTACTGGTTGGGGCATAAACTTGGATTACTGTGATATTGAATGGTTTGCCTTGGAAACGAACAGAGATCATTCTGTCGTTTTAGAGATTGCATCCAAGTACTGCATTTTGGACTCTTTTGTTGACCATGATGGCTACTCCATTTCTTCTGAGGGATTCTTGCCCGCAGTGTAATGGTCATCTGAGTTAAATTCACCCATTCCAGCCCATTTTAGTTCACTGATTCTTAGAATGTCTACATTCACTCTTGCCATCTCCTGTTTGACCACTTCCAATTTGCCTTGATTCATGGACCTGACATTCCAGGTTCCTATGCAATATTGCTCTTTACAGCATCAGACCTTGCTTCTATCACCAGTAACATCCACAGCTGGGTATTGTTTTTGCTTTGGCTCCATCCCTTCATTCTTTCTGGAGTTATTTCTCCACTGATCTCTAGTAGCGTGTTGGGCACCTACTGACCTGGGGAGTTCCTCTTTCAGTATCCTATCATTTCGCCTTTTCATACCATTCATGGGATTCTCAAGGCAAGAATACTGAAGTGGTTTGCCATTCCCTTCTCCAGTGGACCACATTCTGTCAGACCTCTCCACCATGACCTGCCTGTCTTGGGTTGCCCTGTGGGCATGGCTTACTTTCACTGAGTTAGACAAGGCTGTGGTCCTAGTGTGATTAAATTGACTAGTTTTCTGTGAGTATTGTTTCAGTGTGTCTGCCCTCTGATGCCCTCTTGCAACATCTACCATCTTACTTGGGTTTCTCTTACCTTGGGCATGGGGTATCTCTTCACGGCTGCTCCAGCAAAGCACAGCCACTGCTCCTTACCTTGGATGAAGGGCATCTCCTTACCGCTGCCCTTCCTGACCTTCAACTTGGGATAGCTCTCTAGGACCTCCTGCGACCACGCAGCCACCGCTCCTTGGACAGAATGGGAAAGACTAGAGATCTCTTCAAGAAAATTAGAGATACCAAGGGAACATTTCATGCAAAGATGGGCTCGATAAAGGACAGAAATGGTATGGACCTAACAGAAGCAGAAGATATTAAGAAGAGGTGGCAAGAATACAGGAGAACTGTACAAAAAAGATGTTCACGACCCAAATAATCACAATGGTGTGATCACTCATCTAGAGCCAGACATCCTGGAATGTGAAGTGAAGTGGGCCTTAGAAAGCATCACTACAAAAAAAAAAAAAAAAAAAAAAAAAAAAAGCATCACTACGAACAAAGCTAGCGGAGGTAATGGAATTCCAGTTGAGCTACTTCAAATCCTGAAAGATGATGCTGAGAAAGTGCTGCACTCAACATGTCAGCAAATTTGGAAAACTCAGCATTAGCCACAGGACTGGAAAAGGTCAGTGTTCATTCCAGTCCCAAAGAAAGGCAATGCCAAAGAATGCTTGAACTACCGCACAATTGCACTCATCTCACATGCTAGTAAAGTAATGCTCAAAATTCTCCAAGCCAGGCTTCATTCAGCAATATGTGAACCGTGAACTTCCTGATGTTCAGCTGGTTTTAGAAAAGGCAGAGGAACCAGAGATCAAATTGCCAACATCTGCTGGATCATGGAAAAAGCAAGAGTTCCAGAAAACCATCTATTTCTGCTTTATTGACTATGCCAAAGCCTTTGACTGTGTGGATCACCACAAACTGTGGAAAATTCTGAAAGAGGTGGGAATACCAGACCACCTGACCTGCCTCTTGAGAAACCTGTATGCAGGTCAGGAAGCAACAGTTAGAACTGGACATGGAACAACAGACTGGTTCCAAATAGGAAAAGGAGTGCATCAAGGCTGTATATTGTCACCCTGCTTATTTAACTTATATGCAGAGTACATCATGAGAAACACTGGACTGGAAGAAACATAAGCTGGAACCAAGATTGCCAGGAGAAATATCAATAACCTCAAATATGCCGATGACACCACCCTTATGGCAGAAAGTGAAGAGGAACTAAAAGGCTTCTTAATGAAAGTGAAAGTGGAGAGTGAAAAAGTTGGCTTAAAGCTCAACATTAAGAAAATGAAGATCATGGCATCTGGTCCCATCACTCATGGGAAATAGATAGGGAAACAGTGGAAACAGTGTCAGACTTTAATTTTTTGGGCTCCAAAATCAGTGCAGATGGTGATTGCAGCCATGAAATTAGAAGATGTTTACTCCTTGGAAGAAAAGTTATGACCAACCTAGATAGTAGCAGAGACATTACTTTGCCAACTAAGGTCCGTCTAGTCAAGGCTATGGTTTTTCCTATGGTCATGTATGGATGTGAGAGGTGGACTGTGAAGAAGGCTGAGCGCCGAAGAATTGATGCTTTTGAAGTGTGGTGTTGGAGAATACTCTTGAGAGTCCCTTGGACAGCAAGGAGATCCAACCAGTCCATTCTGATGGAGATCAGCCCTGGGATTTCTTTGCAAGGAATGATGTTAAAGCTGAGACTCCAGTACTTTGGCCACCTCATGCGAAGAGTTGACTCATTGGAAAAGACTCTGATGCTGGGAGGGATTGAGGGCAGGAGAAGAAGGGGACGACAGTGGATGAGATGGCTGGATGGCATCACCAACTCGATGGACATGAGTTGAGTGAACTCCGGGAGTTGGTGATGGACAGGGAGGCCTGGCATGCTGTGATTCATGGGGTCACAAAGAGTTGAACACGACTGAGTGACTGAACTGAACTGAACTGAGGCTGGAAAGATTGAAGGTGGGAGGAGAAGGGGATGACAGAGGTGGATATGATTGGATGGCATCACTGACTATGGACATGAGTTAAAGTAAGCTCCAGGAGTTGGTGATGGACAGGGAAGCCTGGGGTGCTGCAGTCCATGGGGTTGCAAAGAGTGAACACAACTCAGCAACTGAACTGAACTGACACTATCCTGCTTTCTGTCACTATAGTTTACACCTATTTTCTAGAGTTTTATATTAAATAGATTCACATAGTGTTCCTTTTTCTCAGGATTCTTTCATTCAGCGTAACTGAGATTCATCCATGTTGTGTGTATCAACAGTTCATTCTTTTTAATGTTGAGTTGTATTTCATTGTATGTATACACCATAATCTGTTGAGTGGTATTTGGGTTGTTACCAGTTCAAGGCTACTACAAATAAGGTTGTTATGAGCATCTTGTATAAGTTTGTACTAGCATGCTTTCATTCTGGTGTGTAATATCTACAAATGGAATGACTATACTGTATGGTAGGAGTATAATTGGTGTTCTGAGAAACTCTCATATAATTTTCTAGAGTGGCTATACCATTTTACACTCCAACCAGCAATATATGAGAATTCCAGCTGTTCCACACTCTTGTGACACTTTTTCATATTAGCCTTTTACTATTAGTCATTTACTGGATCTTTTCAAAATTTCCAAAGAAATGCAGTTTTCTTATAACTTGCACACTGTTGACTGTCCACCCAAGGGTGATGTCCTGCATGTCCCTCCACTTATGATACTAACTTTCCCATTCACTCTTGTAATTGGAACATGCTAGAAAAACAAATCTATGAGAAAATCTGAGAAGCTTCTGAGAAAGGTTTCTTTCTTTCTAAAATAATAATAATAGAGAAAAATGAAGAGAGGCACTCATTCTTGTTCTAGAAGTGGTTATGTGAGGATATATGAGGCTTAAAGCACGACAGCTGTGCTGCTTATTATCTGTTTACACTTCTAGAAAAATTCTCTTTCCTTTCCCATTCTGCTTTCTGGGAGACTGGCCTATCAGAACAAATTAAATTATTCCCTTGCTCTCTGATTTCCTACTGGGTTTAACCAGAGCACCTCTGCAGGATTGGAGGAAGAGAGGACAGCCAGGAGCACAATAATTCCTCTATTTCCCTCTCTACATGGTCTCCTGGTGGTTATGTCTTCATGCTGAAAGTTACAGCTCTTTTCATGCTAGCTTCTCCACACATCTCCTTCCTGGCTCTAGTAGCTGCTCTGTCCCCCTGCCCCTTCATGCTTAGGGATGGTGGCTGTTCTCCTGCTATTACCAGCCAGCCCCTTGTCTAACAGTACCATCCCTTGTGGTTGTCTACAATCTTCCTGCATTTTTGCAAATAATCTTGAGTTATGCTAATTTAAAGTTCATCTATTTTCCTTGAGACCTTTTCTGACTCAAAATCCATACTAAGTCAAGGCAAAAGTCTGAATTTAAAGGCCAACAATGAATGAGAAAAAAGTTGGAAATCACCTGAGCTATATTTTTGCATCGTTTAAATGAAGCAATACTGAAACTTCTTAAACCAAACTACTTATTTGCTATATAAGACATAATTATAAGTATATTATAAGTACAATTATAAACATTATAAATACCTTCTTAATCTTATCACTTTTCCTAATTAGAAGATTGAGCTTGAATTTTGTGACTTGGACATCTCACTCACCTCTCTGTAGACCCAGCCAATCTACAGTGGTAGGTCTTCCATGGATACCTTTCTTATCTTCCTTTGTTCTCATCTCCCTTTCATTCTCCTAGAACTGGAATCCTAGATTCTGACCACTTGACTGTGGATTGTTCCAAAATGTCAGTGCTATTAGACTCCTCTTTAGTGAAAAGGAGCTTCTTGAGCAATATAGAGTGTTTCACTTCAGTTCAGTTCAGTTCAGTCACTCAGTCGTGTCCGACTCTTTGCGACCCCATGAATCGCAGCACTCCAGGCCTCCCTGTCCATCACATCCCGGAGTTCACTCAAACTCACGTCCATCGAGTCAGTGATGCCATCCAGCCATCTCATCCTCTGTTGTCCTCTTCTCCTCCTGCCCCCCAATCCCTCCCAGCATCAGAGTCTTTTCCAATGAGTCAACTCTTTGCATGAGGTGGCCAAAGTACTGGAGTTTCAGCTTCAGCATCATTCCTTGCAAAGAAATCCCAGGGCTGATCTCCTTCAGAATGGACTGGTTGGATCTCCTTGCAGTCCAAGGGACTCTCAAGCGTCTTCTCCAACACCACAGTTCAAAAGCATCAATTCTTCGGCTCTCAGCCTTCTTCACAGTCCACTTTTCCTTCCTTGGGAATCTCTAGGTGGTAATGTTAGTTACTTTTCTTCTTATAGGCAACCTCTACTATTTTTTCCTGGCCACCATCACAATTAATTTAACTGGCCAGTTAAATTAAATACCTCTGCTTTGAAGAATGTAACTATGAGTGCACATACCTTCAACTGAGGTCAGAGCTCAAGTCGGGTAACAGGCTTCCTTGAGTAGATGAAAGTCAAGGATACTTAGGTTATGAGATCAACCGTTTCTTTTGTTTTTTAATGTTTTCATGCCTGTGACATAATGACTATGCATAGGGCTCTACATATCCCATCAGGTCACTAGAAATAATTCATTCATCATGTTATCCCTTATCTCCTGATATACGCTCATCTGTAAGAAATTATCCCCAACAACTGCTTAGGATAAAATGTTTCATTGGTAGCATTTTATTGAACTGAAAGTTTAGAATTAATTACAGATATATTTAAGATAATCAAAAACATAGTGTTAATATTTAAGAACTAAGGAAATATGCTTCACTTTTGAGTATTTATAATGTTTAAAATATTTTAGTTTAAAGAATAGGTAAAACTTATGATCCAACCTAAAATGTATAATTAGCAGTTGGTTTAGGCCTGTGCAGTTAAGCAGAAATTTTATTTAGCTTAAATAGTAATTACAGTAAGTGAATAAAATATTAAAACATTTTAGAAAACTTAAGGTCCATATTATTTCTAGGTTTAATTTATCAGAATCATTAGAGGTATGTTAAGTATTCTGGAAAATTTGTTTTTAAATCACCTATTTGAAATGTCTAAATAAGAAGTCAAAAATATTTAACTTATAAATTTAGTTTAAAATGTTCAAAGGAGTTTAATTAACTTAGTTTGTAAATTGGACTAAACATTAATCAAAGACCTCATAAAAGTGATTGCTAAATTTGCCAGACTTATAAATATAAGATTATAGAAGAGCTAAGTTTTCAAATTTTTGCATTTAATGACTCAAATATACTTTTAACTAAACTCAACCTCTGAATAATCTTTCCTGTGTACAAATCTGCCCTTGAAAATATTGACATTGACAAAGCAAAACAGGCCAGAAGAAGAAAAAAATTGACATTGGCAAAGTTGGCATGTAGCAAGATAAGAAGCATTAAATTACTGTGATAGTAAAGACCTTCCAAGAATATTGCATACCACAAATGTCTTCAAATGCTCTTAACTTCAGGCAAGTTTCATAGCATTAGTACTGACAGTAGAGAATGTAGTGGTCACAAACTGAGGCTTTGGAGTCAGACCCATGTGGTTTGTGCTCCATATATAGCTGCAGGATTCTGGATGAGCACTAAACTTTCTAAGATGCATTTTCCATATTTGAAAACTGGAAATATCAGTAGTTCATAAAGTGTAGAGAGACTTGAATGAGATAATGCTTACAAAGTACTCAGTGAAGTATCTGGCATTAAAGTAAAGGCTAAATAAATGTTAACTAGTAGTAGGAAGAGGAGAAATCTTCTACAGGAACTACTCTCACCTTGTTTTCAAACAGATTCCTAGAAACACTACATAATTATTAGAAACACTACATAATTATTGCAAATTCAATGAAATCCTATCTAGAAAGTTATGAACTTGGTAGTGGGTGGAGAGAGAAAAGAACAGCTTTATTTTCTGGTGAAGAGAACCCACAATAATCAAAGATTAAAAAAAGGATATTGTTTATCAACAATATCAACTCTTATATGTCTTCTGATAAAAGCTCTTACGTATCCATTCTCAAAGAAATTATAGTTTCATACGTGCATTCAACAAGTTCATGACTTATTTAGCTTAGTTCCTGCCCAAGTGTATTACTATAAAATGAAGTGAGAAAAGAATCATCATATCAGTCCTCAAAACTGTACATTTTAAAATACTTAGTGCTTTATCTTTAAAAATAATAGAAAAAAAATGGAAGCCAACTTACATTAATAACAATAACTGACCTATTAAATAATAATGATACATTTATAAATGAGTATGCTATTCAGCCATTAGGATGAATTATTATAGAAATTTATATATATTATCAGAAAAATTCATTTACAATATGTGTGTGTAATATGCTGATGAATAAATTTTAAAACCAAGTTGCAAAGGTTATAAATAAAAGAGGCTATTTTTTGTTTAAAAAATAGTAGAACATATCCTATCTTACCTATGTATACCAGCTATATCTATAGGGTATATAAGTACATAGGAATAATCTAGATAATTATATGTGGTTACGTGCATTGTTGGCAGAAAATTTAACATCCATATCTATAAGGTTGTAAAGAAAGATCTCCCCAACATTCATTTGCTAATAAAGGAATTGCTACACCAGCCTGAAAAATAATGTAACGGTTTTCTATTGAAATGTCATATGAGAAATACTACTTTTGGCAACGGACATAAACAAAAATGTCAGCACACATAGGTAATTTTTATCACCTTTGTGTGTTAGCAAAGAGAAGAACAACTTAGATGCTTCTTAACTGCACCATGGAAATGATGTTATGAAACTTCCAGGGATAGGTCATAAGAAACACAGATTCATTCACCTCATTCTCTGTCGGATTAATTACCCAGGGGAAAGCCAGACACTCAAGCAGCCCTATGTAGGGGTCTACATGTAAAAAAAAATAGATATGGTCTTCCAACAACTGGCGAGGAACTGAGAACTCCAACCAACAGCCATGTGAGTAAGGTGCTTTGGGAACAGATCTTCCCATCCCAGTGAAACCTTCAGGTGACTGCAAACCTAGCCATCACCTTGACTGCAGCCTCAAGAGAAACCCAAAGCCAGAACAACCAAACTGAGCTTCTCCCAGATTCCTGACACAGAAGTCATGGGATAATAAACGCTCTGCACACTCATACAATCAAACATTATACTTCTAACTGAAAAAGTATTATGTAAATACATGCTAAATTTAACAGTAATAGTATCAAAAATATGATTACAGAATAATGTATATAATATGATTCAACTTTTGCTTAAAATGTAAAATTATCTATTTGTTTACATATATATTTTGAGAGTAAGGAAAGTGCTAAATGATTTACTGTTGTTGTTTAGTTGCTAAGTCGCGTCCAGCTCTTTTGCAACCCCAAGTACTGTAGCCCACCAGGCTCTTCTGTCCATGGGATTTCCCAGGCAAGACTACTGGAGTGGGTTACCATTTCATTCTCCAGAGGATCTGCCTGACCCGAGGATCAAACCCACATCTCCTGCTTTGGCAGCAATTTCTCTACCACTGAGCCACGAGGGAAGCAGAAATGATTCATGGTGGTGATGGTCTAGGCTGTGAGTCATGTCGGACTCTTGTGACCCTATGGACTCTTGTGACCCTATGTAGCCTGCCAGGCTCCTCTGTCCATGGGATTCTCTAGGCAAGAACACTGAAGTGGGTTGCCATTTCTTTCTCCAAGGGATCTTCCTGACCCAGGAATCAAACCTGGGTCTTCTTTACATTGCAGGTAGATTCTTTATGGACTGAGCTATGAGGGAAGCCCAAACTGCTAATTTTGGTTACCTCAGTAATGAGGGAAAACTGTAAGCTTTTTCTTAACATACCTTATAACTATTTACATCATATTAAGAGGAGGTATTATTTTTTTATAATTTAAAAATATTTATTGAATAAAATGAGAAAGATCGGTGGCTTTATCTGGATTTCAGGATTTTTAACTTTTTTAAAATTTACTTTTTTCTTTCTTTTATGTCTAATTTTTTCAATGACTATAAATAAATTAGATAAACTTAGATTTAAAATGTTTTCAATAAATTTTAAAAATTGAAAAGTAAACTATAAAAGACCCTTCAGAATGTAAACAAAGAACCATTGTTCTCAGTGGAGCTTCACTCACCAACCTGACTGTAAAATTTGCTGAGAGTGTTGTTTAAAATGTGAAACATGTGCAGATTCTTTACATCAGAATAGAGCAGAACATTTTTTAGTGTATGAAATGATTAGTATTTAAAGCATTCTTTATATTTTGATGGGCGAGATGACAGTCAAGTTCTATCCCTGGGAAATGCAGTCAAAAAAAAGTAAAGAGGACCACCCAGGGTTATCCAACAGTAAGCTAGGATCAGGGCACATCTCTCAACTTTGTGCCAGTTCATTGGCATCATATACCCATCAACACAAATTGGTAGAACTGAAAGAATTATTTGTACACTTAAATGTATCTGCATAAAACAAACACCAAACCTCTTTGTTTGGTCATTTTAAATCAGTCATTTTTTTGTCACCATAATGGACCATGTGTACAAAACCCAAAGGCCATCGCTCTGACCCCAGGCTGATGAGCTGGAATTCTACTTAATTTCCATGGCAAACTGCAGCTTTTACCTAGTAAATATACACGATGGAATTTAATTGTCTCATGTTTCCATTTTCTCTCTGCCTTGACAAAATTAGAGTCGTCAAGTCAACATACTGTACCAAATTGAACTATAAAGATGTAAGTTGCCCTGCTTTTCTTAAAAGAAAAATTTGTTTTGAAGAAGGCAGGAGGGAAAAATCACCAATCTTGATCATCTCTCCCGAGCTAAGATGGTTGAGTCACAGCAGCAGCCTTTAAAGTGAGGGGAAAGTGATGAGTATGAAGAAATGTACACATGCTAACCTCACTTTAAAAATATTCTCGAAGTATCATGTTCCTAACAGATCAATACACCTTTAAAAAGAAATAAATTTGCTTTGTTTTTTCTTTTTAATGGGTTCACTGCTGGGACTGATTCAAACTCATGTCTTTCTTAGGCTTCAAATGGCAATGTGTTATTTGCTTTAAAAGATAAGTCATTTCCATATTTGGGATCTATTTAACTCTCACAACAACCTTTTAAGGCCAGTTATCGGTCCTATTTAACAAAGCCAACAGCTCAAGTGCAAAGAAATTGAATGATTAACTTGTAGCCATTAAGCGGCATAAACAGGACTCAAAGTTAGATCTGTTTTGAGTCTTTAAATGCTATATATTTTTCCTTCTTTGCTTCTGCCTCCCATTCTACTTCCTCGTTTACAAGCTTTGAATGCTTCATAGGAATACCTCAGCCCTGCTTCATCTCTGAATACCACCCCCAAAGCCTAAAGTGGAAAAGCCAACACATTAGAATTGGTGATTCAAATGAACATTGAGTTATTGCTCTAATTATTGGCAACTTGCCTGCACATTTGATATGTGAGCAATTATTCAGTCTACACCCATGACCTAAGAGAAGGGCTCTTGGGAAAAGGGTGACTCATTCCATGTCTTGTTTGGGTAAACAGAAAGGCCGAAGAGGCACATGCATATAGTAATTGGGAGCTATTGACTTCTGCTCAGATCAGGAGCAAGATTTATTAACCCAGGAGGTAAATATTGACTGAAAATTTGGACAGTTACTCTTTTTCTTCCCAGAGACCTGGTAAATTACTCAAACTGCCATTCAGACACTAGAAACTCAGAATTTCCCTCCCAGTTTTATATCCATCTTTAGTTATAGACCTCCTGAGGGAGGAAAATCTTGGTAGTCTATTTGAGAGGGATATTTAAAATGCTGCTAATTATTGCTTCATTTTTATCTATTCTAAGACTCACTGGCCAGAAGCCTTTGATTATACAGTAATAGGTTTCTACATCCTTAGGGCTTCCCACCCACCCCCCACCCCTGGTCTGCAGTGTCTGGCTGTGAGTCTAAAATTCAATTCATCTCATGTGACAGCTCCAATTCTCCTCCCCCTCCCCAGAAGTTTTCTCTCCTCCTTAAAGAGTGGTTTGCCTCCTCTGGAAACCCCTTCTAAGTTGCCAGAGCTTCCCTGGTAGCTCAGCTGGTGAAGAAGTTGCCTGCAATGCAGGAGATCTGGGTTCAACTCCTGGGTCAAGAAGATCTCCTGGAGGAGGAAATGGCTCCCCACTCCAGTATTCTTGCCCGGAGAATCCCATGGACAGAGGAGTCTGGCAGGCTATGGTCCATGAGGTTTTAAGAGTCGAATGCAACTTAACCACTTAAACCACTACCTATGCTTGCAAACTGCCCAAGAGATGCCTTAGGAATGTTAAGTTCTGAAAGTTCCTTGTAGTGACATGTTATCACTCAGGCATAGTAAGCTCTGTTCTCAGATAAGTTCACAGATTTCCCACTGCTGAGGCCTGGCTTGGATTGTCAAACATCCAGATCTCCGTCTTTCTGTCCTCAAGGTTTGAAACGGTTTACATGTGTCTTCAGATGTTCAGTTCAGTTCAGTTCAGTTGCTCAGTCGTGTCCGACCCTTTGTGACCCCCATGAATCGCAGCACGCCAGGCCTCCCTGTCCATCACCAACTCCCGGAGTTCACTCAGACTCGCGTCCATCGAGTCAGTGATGCCATCCAGCCATCTCATCCTGTTGTCCCCTTCTCCTCCTGCCCCCAATCCCTCCCAGCATCAAAGTCTTTTCCAATGAGTCAACTCTTCACATGAGGTGGCCAAAGTACTGGAGTCTCAGCTTTAACATCATTCCTTCCAAAGAAATACCAGGGCTGATCTCCTTCAGAATGGACTGGTTGGACCTCCTTGCAGTGCAAGGGACTCTCAAGAGTCTTCTCCAACACCACACTTCAAAAGCATCAATTCTTCGGCTCTCAGCCTTCTTCACAGTCCAACTCTCACATCCATACATGACCACAGGAAAAACCATAGCCTTGACTAGATGGACCTTAGTTGGCAAAGTAATGTCTCTGCTTTTCAATATGCTATCTAGGTTGGTCATAACTTTTCTTCCGAGGAGTAAGCATCTTTTAATTTCATGGCTGCAGTAACCATCTTCAGTGATTTTGGAGCCCAAAAAAATGCAGTCTGACACTGTTTCCACTGTTTCCTCATCTATTTCCCATGAAGTGATGGGACTGGATGCCATGATCCTCGTTTGTTAGCCAGGTTTATTCTCTTCTTGGTCTTGATGATATTTGACAGTCGCCTCAGATAACACGCTTTCCTTTTCAAACTTCTTTCCTCAGTATTTCTTTTCTTGGAGCTCATCTCCTCTCAGAAAATTTAGAGGTACATCCCCAAATTATATCAATAGCTTCACAGCTGTAAATCTGTGCGGCTTCATAAATGTACTCTCCTCATTTTAAATATACTTCTCCCTGATCGGAACAATCAACACCTTCCACAGCCTGTTCCTGCTGAGAATGAGTGTGTTCAAGGCTCTTATCTCTTTGACTCCAATAAATTACTCAAAGTATTCATTCTAGTTACTCTCAAATACCTTAGAAACATCTGTGGCATTAACACAACGTATTGCATCTTTTGAAGTTTTATTACTTTTCAGTTCTTTTTTCTTACATATTTAAACCCTAATCCCCTTTCTTTTCTTGAGATGATTGTGTTTGCCAGAGACCTATATTTACATGCATTTTTTATCCTTCAGTCTTATTCCTTTGTAGGCTGTTAGGGATTTATAATTACAGAAGTTATTACTATCTTTTCTCATTCTTTCTGAGAGTTACAACCATGCTTTGACATGACTGTAGTAACTGCAAGGTGCTGTGTTCAGTGTGTTGCCTAGGGAACAGGTGGGAAGTGTTGTTAAAAATGCTGAATTGCGACTTCAGCAAGCAAGACCCACTTTCTATTAGTAACACATTTTCTTAGCAAGTAATATTTGAGTATGCGATAACTGTGCAGCGTCCTAAAATGGGTTCTAGACTGTGTTGAGCTGAAGTTTGTACAGCATTCCTTCTGCTTCAACACTTTCCATTGTGTTGGTGGCCACTGAGTTCGGGAGAGCAGAGTTGAAGAAGGCGGTAAGCCTGGCCGTGAGGAACGACATGCTGAACAGGTCATGCAACTCGTGAATGGAAACCATCCCTAGACACACACACACACACACACACAAAGACAGAGGCTGATTCTCAGGGCTACGTTCACATCAGCATCTTTGCCACAGAAAAGAGCTGGAGATCATCAACACCAAAGTAGCCCTTAAAATTCTCCATAAACAGAGATCCAAAGAGGCTGAAAATCAATCATCTGCCACAAGATGGCGTAGTCACATTGATGTCCTTACTGCTCCATCTCCCCATAGAAACCTTTTAATGTCAACTATTTGAGGACAAAGGTATCATTTTTACATTTAGATAAAAACTACTTATCACTAAGATTTACAAAGCATTTCAGTGCATCCAGACATCCATTTGCATATACTGGATAGCGCCTAAAGAGGAAAGGTTACAGCTGCTGAATAAGAAAGCACAAAGTTAGATTTTGTTTACTCAGCTTCCTGTGGGAACCTGCGCTCTCCCCACATTTGATGACCCTTTTCTTTCTGGACTTAGTCATGATATGGCATCTCTTAAAAAATATAATTTAAAGATTAAGACTAGAAAACATTTAGAATATATTTTATAGTGTATCATAAAACTTTTGCGAAGTTCAGTTTACCTTAGGTATGGGGGGGTGGTATGAACAAGGATGTAAATGATATAGAAAATATTTTAAGTGCCATCATAGGAGAAAAAAAGGGGTAGCTTCTAGATGCAGTCATGGCACAAATCTTGCTGCTACTGTTCACTGGGGTGTGGGTTTTGCTCTGACTGCAGTTTTCAAATCCTGGCACAGTCACTTGTATTCTTGGGAATTTCATTAAACTCTCTGGGCATTAATTGCCTCATATTTGAAAGTATTTGAAAACAGTACTCCAAAGAACTGTTGTGGGGATGAAATAGATGAGTTCATATAAGCATAGCTGCTAATGGTTTGCAGCACATTGTGGAAATTAGACAAAGGGATCCTTTCAGGACACACATCCCCTCTGTAGGGTACACAGCATGGCACGCAAAGCTACCCACTAGATTTCAGCCCATTCACCCCCTCCCCTTACCAGGTCACCCTTGCTCAGGGAACACCCTGCACAATTGTCTGTCTAGGTTTTACATGGAAAACACTTACACCAGAGTTGGCACAAGTCAGATGAGCCTTCTAAAAATGTTTGCTGTCATCATCCTCTTCATTGTCATCATCATCATCACGTCCTCTCATCGTGCCCTCATCTCAACTGTGTCTAGTGTATTCTACAGAGATGTCAGAATTGGTACGTACAGGTGGAGGAAGGTGAAGCAAGGGCTTCTCTGGTGGCTCAGATGGTGAAGAATCCTCCTGCAATGCGGGAGACCTGTGTTCAGTCCCTGGGTTGGGAAGATCTCCTGGAGGAGAACTTGGCAACCCACTCCAGTATTCTTACCTGGAGAATCCCCATGGACAGAGGAGCCTGGCAGGTTATGGAGTCACAAGGAGTTGGACACAATGGAGGGACTAAGCACAGTACAAAGTGAAGCAACATTTACTTTAAAAACTTTATAAATTAACATATTGACTTGATGGTAAAAAATTATGATTAAAACTTGTTCCTGGAAGGAGTATGGAGAAAGATCATGAAAGAAGCAGAGAAGTCCTAAACAATGGGACCAAGTTCCCCCTTGTACAAGGTCTCCCTGGTAGCCTGAGCTCCCTGCCTAGCCCAGGGCTCCTTCCACTGAGATTGGGACTGGTTATACTTTTAAAACAGATGTTTTGCTTTGTTTAGAGATTTGGGCCCTCATACCATCATGTTGTTTCCCAGGTGATGACCATTCTGCAGGGTCCCAAGGTATCAGCCAGCTCCAGTCGACTCAGAATGACCAGTGTACTAACTGGTCAAAGGCCCCATGGCACCCTTGCCCATCATTAGTTAGTGTGCATAGGAGACCCGGGCAGGGAACCAGTTGGCACAATCAAGCTCTGACAAGCCACAGGGTTTCAAGTTGCCTTTTTATTAAAAACAGCATCATTATTTGCTTCAATTGTGGCAATAGGAACAATGCCAGTACTTTGCATTGAGAGAGTACATAACATAGGCAAAGTGTCTGACCAGGGATCTTTCAGTCTAAGTAAAACAAATATTAACATAGGAATGGTGATCAGTGCGACAGGTTTGCTCTTAAAGTTTGCATCTAGTACAGGGGAACTTGAATCCCTGTCAAAAGAGGAATAAAGAGTATTCATGCCATACTTGGCCACTAGATACAAGTCCTGTTTTACCAATTTAACCTCAGAATGCAACAAATATGCATGGCAACAAATATGCATGTTTATTTCACAAAATGAAAATTTCTAAGCTACTGGTAGAACTTTTATGGGGGAAGACCTCACTTAGAACTTTAACATAAATTATATGTCTTAATGATATAGCAATTAAGTCAGTTTTGTTGTTTTGGAACTGCTAATTTTGTACTCAATCAAGGGAGAAGGGGCCTTTGTTTTCTAAGATAAAAATATTCAAACTGTTAGGTTTTATACTCCAGGCCTCAAGCCCTTTGACATCATCTTTCTGTGAGAGAATTTTGAAGTAAATGTGTTATTAGTACAAGAAAATTATGACTCTTGTAAACAAACAATAACTACTTCTTTCAGTTGCGTCTGTTTGACACATGGTTATGGAGCTGTTAAAGTGCTTAAGCCACTCAAAAAGTCATTGATCCAAAACACAGTATTTTTGGGGAATCTATTGTAAATTCTTCTATAACCGAATCATATTGGGTAGTTTATGACAAGCTCTGAAGCAGTCACTGGTAATAACCTGGAAAATTCACAGAGCAAAGGAAAGAATATTATTTCGGGCTGCAGTAGAAGTAAGAGCCCCATCCACAGGGACAGCTTGGGACTAACCTGAAGCTGGACTAAGGGGACCTCCCGTAGGAGTGAGGGGCCCCCATTTCAGCCAGGGGAACTACTGACATGGTGTCTTTGTGACATAGTGTTCATTCTACCTTGCCCTGACGGAACGGCAGCTAAAAGAGGAGATGGGAGTGTAAAATTGGGTGAAAGGGGAGTACTCAGGGTGGGGAAGGGTGACATTCCAGTATCTCTATCCAACTTTAGAGCAGAGCTGAACATCCGTTTTACACATCAAGCTTCAGAGCAAGATTTTGTTGGAAGAGTCTTGTTGTTGAGTTGCTAAGTCATGTTTGACTCTTTCGCAGCCCCTTGAACTGTATCCCACCAGGATCCTCTGTCCATGGGATTTCCCAGGCAAGCATACTAGAGTGGGTTACCATTTTCTTTTCCAGGGAATCTTCTCCAGGGATCGAACCCTCATCTCCTGCATTGCAGGCAGATTCTTTACCACTGAACCACCAGGGAAGGCTACTACTTACAAATAGAAAAATTTTAAACTGATGTTATAGGAAGAGTTAGTGATGGGAAAACAGAAAAATGAAGATGAGGGGAGAATGAAACAAAGTCAAAACAGAAAGCCTGATTAACAGGGTCCTAGGAGCATCGTTCCTGAGAAGTAGATGAGGATGGGATGTGGAAGCCAGGTTAGAATGTCCTAACAACTTTACTGGTCCTGAGGATAGAATTAATTTGAAAGATAAGGAGCAGGAATAGAAACAATGACCAAAAAAACAAAAACAATTTTCTCTCGAATGGAATTTTTCATCCTAGATGTACCAAGCTAAGAATTTAGATTGCTATTTTATCTCTTTTTATTTTTAACTTTTCTTAAGAGCATTTATTTTTTTGTCATGGTTAATTTTATGTGTCACTTTGGCTAGGCTATGATGCCCTGTTGTTTGGTCATGTGCTAGTCTGGATGTTACTGTAAAGGTATTCTGTAGATGGGATTAACATTCACAACCAGTTGACTGTAAGTAAAGCAGAACAGTGTCCATAATATAGGTAGGTCTCATTCAGTTACTTAAAGGCCTCAAGAGAAGCACAAAAAAAAAAAAAAGAAAGAAAACTAAGGTTTTCAGAAAAAGAAGAGAAAATTCTGCCTTAGTAATGTAGAAATCCTGCCTGAGTTTCCAGTCTTCAGGCCTAGCCTATAAATTTCAGAGTTGCCAGCCCTCATTACAGATAGATAGATACATAAATAAATATCCTATTGATTCTGTTTCACTGGAGAACCTTAATAGTCATCCCAGGGAGGTTCTAGTCAACATTCTAGTCTTATACTAGAAGAAAGGACATGAATTCAGGGGCCACACAGCTCAGATACAAACCCAAGCCCTGCCACTCACTAACAAGGTTGTATGTAAGTTATTCAATTTCCTTGACTTCTGATTTCCTCAAAAATTACAAAATGAGAGTCTACAAAATGGAACTTATGTCATTTGTCTTTCTGGGGTTGCTCTTTCGAGCATTAGTTGGGAAAATATGTATGAAAATAAATGATACAAGATTTGGCATTTAGCAGATGATCACAAATGACAAAAATTGTAGATTATCTGTTATATCTATTATACTGAAAAAGTTCAGACTGCATTACCAGCCATTCAAGTCCGTGAACACCAATCCTTTCTCAGTTGCTATTTATAAACATAGTCAATTAAAAATAGCCTTTAGGGTATATAAAAATTTCCTAATTTGGATTCCACGAAATGATAATGTAGATTATTGAAGGAAAAAAAAAAAGTCCCAGATTCGGAAAAGAATGACAGTCTGAATACTATAACATCTTCTGGGAGATTTGTATTTTACATCAGTATGTTAAAGAATGAGAAATTCTGCAGTCTCATTTTAATTGTGTAATCTAAGCATGGTAGTCATTAGGCCTGTTTACAAATATCCAAGTTTTCCTCCCCATCCCCAGGCACATAGTAAGTGTTCTTTCCTCACATTTGAAATTAGATGTGGTCCTATGACTTGCTCTGGACAAAAAAGTGTGAATGAAGTGCCACGCAGTCTTTCTTGGGGGAACCATGAAAGTCATCCTTCCCTCCTTGGCCACAGCAGAAGCGTGACTTAGACAGAACTTCCATCTGTCTGTCTCTGAGTAACAACAGAGAGCAGCGTCCCCCCTCCGCCAGGGTTCTGGACACGGTTCACATGACTGAGAAATCAATTTTTCATTGTTCTAAGCCAGATTTTGTGGTTGTTGCTGCAGCATAACTTGGCCTAGCTTGTGTCATACAAGATTTTTTTTGTGGGATGGGAGATGGGCAGGAAGCCATACTGTAAGAAAATCCGGAAGTATATGACATGCGTTAGTAGTTAGGTTGCAAATATTAAGAAAACTATTAGAATATTAGTAGAATCTGAAAGGATAGAACAATGTTTTGCAATATCAATAGGACTACTAATACCAGGAATCCCTATCAGTAACATATTCTGGAAAATGCTGATCCAGGACAGTTTACTGCAATCCTTTCCTTTTTCTGCATGTAAGTTATTACCAAAACAAGTTACTGGCTAACTTTCTAAGTAAATAAATAGATAAATATACAATAAAATATTAAATGAATGGGAAATAATCATCTAATATTTCTTTCATAAGCTATTTATTTTTGTCTTCTACTATTTACTCAAACTGCAGTACTCCTCTTTCCTTACAGTCTATTTTGTCCTGTCTTATTCTTCGCAATTGAGTTCAAATAGCACCTTTTCAATAAAGCCTTACCAGATTCAACCATTCATGATTAATTGCTCATGATTAATTAATTTTGGATTGTACTTCATGTCTAGCATTTACCACCTTCTGTCTAATAATATGGTTAGTTGGCATAAGTATCTCATTCCCATCAGATTCTACTCTCCTTTAAGCTTCGTACCTTATCTTATTCATCTTAATATTTTCTATAGCACTTAGCATGGGATTTTATACTTGAACTCAGTGAGCATTCACAGAGCAGGATTATGTTAAATAATGATATATTTATTAATAATAACAATAATAACTAAGTAAAAGTTATTCATTTCTATGAAATAAAATAAACTTCTTTAGCATTGGCAATGTGACAGAAACAGTAATAAGATGCTTATACAATTATCAATTTAATTTTCATATTGTATCTGGGTGGTGTGTGTGTGCATATTAAGTCATTTCAGTGGTGTCCAACTCTGTGTGACCCCCATGCATTGTAACCCTCCCGGCACCTCTGTTCATGGGATTCTCCAGGCAATAATATTGAAGTGGGTTGTCATCCTCTCTTCCAGGGGATCTTCCTGACTCAGGCATTGAACCTGCCTCTCAACTCTCCTGCATCGGCAGGCGGGTTCTTTTCTACCAGCACCACCTGGGAAGCCAATCTATGTGGTATGTACCGTTATTCTCACTTTATAGACAAGAAAATTGATACTGAAAGAGATTAAGTAACTTGACCAAGTTCACACATCCAATAAGCTACTTCCATATTCAGCAAATGTCACCTCGCTATCGGTTTCAGGTACAGAAAGTTAGGTATTTACAGTTACACAGGCTGTATCGACACGTGCCAGCAATCTCTTTTCCAGTTTAGGGTAGTCAGCCCCATAATTCGGCAGGTTTAGCTTAGAATGACACAAAAATAGGATTTGGGCTGCAGATAAAGAAAGGAATAGAGAGAAATTGTAAAAGACAAAGGAGCATACTCTGTAGAAACAGATAATAAGGCCGTGATAGCCACCGCTCACCCTTTCCCTCTCATAAATATGGAGGAGGGGCAAAGAGCAGCAGGAGAGGGAATAGAGGGAGGAAGGAGAGGGGATGTGTGTGGTGTGTGCTGCACATTGTCCTGGGCCAGAGATGAAGGTGAAGCTCAGTGAGCCCCTGGCTTCAAAACCTTAGAGGTACTGGTGGGGGAAATATTCAAATAGTATCTTTGGATATTCGATATCAAAAGAACTAAGATAAGCTGCAGATTACTTTTTAATAAAAGTAGCTTTGGATGTTGTCTTTGTTTCTTATCCTTCTTATTTGCTGTATTCTTTGGAAACCCTGCCATTAGCATTAATTGAAAGAAAGCACCCAGTGTGCTTAAATGTTTGTCAGGGGAAAAGAAGGCTCCACCGATCAAAGAACCAAAATTATGCTCTGATGAAAAAATAATCCTATCTCTGTGACTTGCCACAAGTGATTTCTTTGTGGACCAAACTGACAATCCCATTCACACGTAACAGTTGCTGCTCAATGTTATTGTGTTACAGCAAATGTTTAATGAATGCCTACTATGTGCTAGCTCAGGTCAAGCATTGTAGGGAACATGAGAACCAAAGAAAAAGTATCCCTTCCCTCTGAGAGTGTGGAAAGATAAAATGCAGACATCTGATACATCTGAGACAGTAGGGGTAGCACAGGATATATTGCTGTTGTTTAGTCACCAAGTCATGTCTCATCTCTTGTGACCCCGTGGATTGTATTTCACAAGGCTCCTCTGTCCATGGAATTCTCCAGGCAAGAATGCAGGAATGGGTTGCCATTTCCTTCTCCAGGGGATCTTCCAGGGATTGAACCTGAGTCCCCTGCATTGGCAGGCAGATTCTTTAACAGTGAACCATCTGGGAAGCCCATGGAATACATATGGAATCTCAAAAGCGAGCAGAGTAAGTTGGTCCAAAGTAAAGTTGGTATAGTTAATGTGGGAAGATCCACAAGAGCGAATACAAAACTGTAAATGAGAGATTATCAGCATGGGCAGAGAAACTTCAGTTTATTTAAAAAAAAAAGAAAATTAAACTACAAGCCATACATACAAGAGGCAACTCATTGGAAAAGACCCCAATGCTGGGAAAGGAGATGAGGGCAACAGAGGCTAAGATGGTTGGATGACATCATTACCTCAATGGACATGAGTTTGAGCAAACTCCAGGAGATAGTGAAGGACAGGGAGGCCTGGTATTCTGCAGTTCATGGGGTTACAAAAAGTCAGACACGGTTTAGGGGCTGAACAACAACAAGCCACTCATGCTACAGTGCAAAATATTGACTCTGCATTCACATCCAAGGTTTTCTCCTGTTTCCCACAGAGAGTACACAGATCTAGGAGGAATGGAGAAAGGGAATTTAGATGTGTAAGGTAAGCCTTATTAACAAGCATTGCTTCCTCAGGCCCAGTTGATGTCACGCTCCAGAATGTATGGCTCTGAGTGACTGACCACATCATTGTAGTTATCTGGCTAATTAAGATCTTTTTTGTAAAGTTCTTCGGTGCATTCTTTCTGTCTCTTCTAAATCTCTTCAGTGTCTACTAGATCTCTACTGTTTCTGTCCTTTATTGTGCCCATTTTTGGATGAAATATTCCCTTGATACTTCCAGTTTTCCTGAAGAGATCCCTAGTCTTTCCCCTTCTGTTGTTTTCCGCAATTTTTATGCACTGTTCATTGAAGAAGGCTTTTTTATCTCTCTTTGCTATTCTTTGGAACTCTCTGTTCAGTTGGATGGAGAAGGCAATGGCACCCCACTCCAGCACTCTTGCCTGGAAAATCCCATGGACGGAGGAGCCTGGTAGGCTGCAGTCCATGGGGTTGCTAGGAGTTGGACACATCCGAACGACTTCACTTTCAATTTTCACTTTCATGCATTGGAGAAGGAAATGGCAACCCACTCCAATATTCTTGCCCAGAGACTCCCAGGGATGGGGGAGCCTAGTGGGCTGCCACCTATGGGGTCACACAGAGTTGGACACGACTGGAGCAACTTAGCAGTAGCAGCAGCAGCAGTTCAGTTGGACGTACCTTTGGAAGGATTGATGCTGAAGCTGAAGCTCTAGTATTTTGGTCACTTGATGCATACAGCTGACTCATTGGGAAAGTCACTGATGCTGGGAAAGATTGAGTGCAAGAGGAAAAGGGGGCATTTGAGGGTGAGATGGTTGATGGCATGGCATCATCAGTGCAATGGGGCATGAACTTGGGCAAAGTCTGCGAGATGGTGTGGGACAGGGAGGTCTGGAGTGCTGCAGTCCATGAGGTTGCAAAGAGTCGGACATGACTGTGCAACTGAACAACAACAAGGTAAGCCTGGGTATGCCTTATCCAAAGTTTATGGATCTCTTTTTATAGATATAGCTTGGTTTCAAGGATATTAGCAAGTTTGTCAGTTATTACACAAATGAACAAGCTGAAATTCAAGCAGAGACCACCAAAGCCATAAAACTGTTTCCTGACATAGTCAGGGAAATGGCTAAGATTGTATGCAGGAAAGACAGAATAGTATACAGCTACTAAGCTGTCCCACCTGGATTCTCATGATCTCTCTGAGTAGCCCAAAGGGCTCTCACATCTACATGGTAACATCAGTTTTCTCCTTTGGCCATTTTACCCCGGTAACCCTCTCCTTGCAGCCAAGATTGACCAGGCCAGAAATGGCACAGGATTGTATTTGGGACAATCAGTGACCTTTTTCTCTGTTTCATCTTTTGACTCTACTTGATTTCCTCAGAGATGTTTGGCCTTGAACCAAACTGAGTAAGAAAAAGAAAGTCAGTCAAAGTGACAGGCCTTTATTATATAACTAGGAACAGTCAGCTCTATGTCTTAGTAAACGTCTATCTGTAGATAGAAAAGACAGACTGGAAAGAGACTCAGAACCCCTGGAGTCCCAGATGTGTCCCTGACCTGGACACCACGAGACACTCCGTAAGTATCGTGAATTCCCTCTTTCTTCTTAAGCCAAGCTGGTGGATTTCAGTCAAATAAAAATAATTTGACCCAAGATCTTAGTGGATATTATTGGTGAAGTGAGGATACAATATTGAGAAAAGAAAATCAGCTGATAACCAAAGTGATTTAGAGAAATAGGACAAATGGTGAGATACTGAAAGAGTAACATGGCTTAAGAAGTTATGGTCCAAACACAAAATAAGCATCTTTTTCTACCGCACCTATCACATGATGAAAGCTTTTCTGAGCAGGTAGAGTCATTAGAAAATGTGGTTCTAAACTATCAATAGGAGATTATTTGTTGTTGTGCTCATAGAGGGTCTCCTCTGGCTTGAGAGGCAGATGGAATAGATGCTTACCACGGCAGCCAACAACATAAATGGTGAAGGGCAGCAGAATATTTGAGCTGAAGGTAATTTCAAAGGGGGCAAGAAAAGCTCTCTGCCCTCCTCCTACTTGCCTAAAAGCAGGGCATGATTTTGTAAAGCTTTCTAATCACTCCTTTGAGATACTCTATGTGCTGTCACGTGTATGAGCAATGCACATGTTAATAAACATCTGTTTCTTTTTCTCCTGTTGATCTGTTTTATTGTCAATCTAATTCAGAAGGCCCCCGTCAGAGAACCTAACATGGGTAGAGACAAAGGATTTTAGACAAACTTTGAACCATGGTCGAGAAAAGTATTCAGTTAAGTGGAATGGAGATGAGGCGAGGCAATAAATGAAAAGATGGATCACAGACTTAAATCTGAAAGTGGGAAGAGATGGGAACTTTTTATTTCATTTTGTTACTATAAACAATTCAAGACTATTGGGATGGATGGAGGATGGCATATTGTTGGCTGTTCATCTTTATGAAGTCATATACTTCACACTTGCCAATTTTTAATGGAATAATGGCATAAGAGCATGGAGGATATAGTCACAGAGTGAATGCTAAATCACTTCAGTCGTGTCCAACTCTTTGCGAACCTATGAACTGTAGCCCGCCAGGCTCCTCTGTCCGTGGGAATTCTCCAGGCAAGAATACTGGAGTGAGTTACCATGCCCTTCTCCAGGGGATCTTTCTGACCCAAGGATCAAACCTGCATCTCTTATGTCTCCTGCATTGGCAGGCAGGTTCTTTACCACTAGTGCCACCTGGGGCTTCCCTGGTGCCTCAGATGGTAAAGTCACAGTGCCTAGGTTCGAATCCCATGTCTGCTACACTTATCTTTGGAACTGTGAGCCAGTTATTACACCACTCAATACCTCAGTCCCTTACTTATAAAAGTGAGTGTATAACTTAATTTAGTTATCATTATGTCATATAACAAACCTCAAACTCTTCAGTTTAAAACAAAGAGCATTTATTCTTGCTTCAGTTATATTGAGGCAGGGGGTAGATGCTCCCCCTCCCCCGCCACAAGATAGATACTCCAAGACAAAAATAGCAGGACAATGGACGAAAGAACCTGGGTGCTGCCCAGATTGAAGATAAGAGACAACATATTTCTCATTCTCGAAGTCAGGAGACCTCCCCGACTACACATTCACAGGAAGACTCCTTGGAGGTCAAAAGAGAAGTGATGCTAAGTTCCCATAGGCTTCTTCAGTAGAATCCATCTTGACCAGGAGATGTGGGTGTACATACAGGAGGATCCTGAGATATAACAATTATGGACTTTGAACCAGGCAAATCAAAATGATTGGCCAAAAGAAACCCGGAAGAAATGCCCCGTATAAGTGATTTAAACTGCCACAAGGATGCGACTCTGCCTCTGATCCCACCCATGTGCCTATCCACATGTGTTGTACTCTTTCTCCTCCTAATAAACACTTTACTTATTTCACTGCTTTCTGTCTTTGGGAGAATTCTTTATCTGCAAAGCTGAAGGGCCAGGACCTTATCACTAACCAGGGGTCTAGTGGCTAGGATTCAGTGTGTTACCGCCATGGCGTAACCTCAGCCTCTCACTGGAAACTGAAGACCCACTTCAATCTGCGTAGGCCGAGGCCACCTGAGATCAATATGATTCGATTGGATGGGGCTTCTATGGTCTCAAATCCAGTATTTCTTTTGGTTTCAAGTGGACTTATTTGTGACTCTGGCATTTATGCTCTTGAACCAGTGTGCTGTGTAGCTTTACAACCGTAAACTACATAGCCCGCAATCTTGTTTTGATTCTCTCACAAATTTTGGATGTGGTCTCTCCCCTTAAGGGCTTTCCAGGTGGCACAGTAGTAAAGAATCCATCTGCCAATGCAGGAGACTCAAGAAATATGGGTTTGATCCCTGGATCAGGAAGATCCCCTGGAGTAGGAAATGGCAACCCACTCCAGTATTCTTGCTTGGAAAATTCCATGGACAGAGGATCTTGGCGGGCTACAGTCCATGGGGTCACAAAGAGTCAGACACGACTGAGCAGACACGCACACGCTCTCCCCTCAAGCAGGCTCTCAGGCTCAGGCATACGGTGGTGACAGGTTTCCAAGCACAAAAGCACAGAAAAGTGCAAGGCCTTTGTGTCCTGGACTCAGAACTGCCACGACATCACTCTCATTGCATCCTATTAGCCAATACAAATCACAAGCTCAACTCAAAAGAGACCTCACTCTTGATGGAAGAATCTGCAATGTCATGTTACAAGGGGTGTGGTTACAGGGAAGGACTACCTAGTGAGAGGGTATTTAATCTCTCACTTGGGGGATGGCAGTGTCTCCTACACAGTATTATTGTGAGGATTAAATGAGTTCCACACAGTGCCAGTCTGGTTGTCAGAGCTGCATAAGTTTTCAATTTTATTATTATCCTAATGCCCAAAAGGAACCAAACAGAATAGCACATTATCCAGCTTCTTAGCATGGAGCAACAATGTTAAAATCATGTTTTTTAAAATCAGATTTTAAAACTTAAGCCAAAGAATGGAGTAATTCTCATTCAGTATTTAAAATTATAGGAGAAGATGAGGTCTAATCTCCAGTTTTTTTCCTTACGGCCTTTGTTTTAAAGGCCATATTTTGTCTGATATGAGTATCGGGACCCCCACTTTCTTGTTATTTCCATTTGCATGAAATATCTTTTTCCATCATACTGGTCAAAATAGCCATCATTTAAAAGTCTACAACTAGCAAATGCTTGAGAGGGTGTGGAGAAACAGGAACCTTCCTACACTGTTGATGGGAATGTAAATTGGTGCAGCTACAATGAAGACCAACAGTACAGAGGTTCCTGAAAACACTAAAACTAGAGTTGTTATATGATCCAGCAATTCCACTCCTGAGCATATATCTAGACAAAATTATAACTAAAAAGGGTATATGCAACCCTATATTCACAACAGCATTATTCACAATAGCCAAGACATGGAAACAACCCAAATGTCCACTGACACAAGAATGGATAAAGAAAATGGGATACATATATACAATGGAATACTACTTGGCCATAAAAAGAATGAAATAATGTTGTTGCAGCAACACGATTAGACCTAGAAATTGTTGTACTGAAAGAAGTCAGGAAGAGAAAGACAAATATCATGGTATCATTCATATCTGTAATCTAAAAAATGTACTTATCTATGAGATACTCATAGACATAGAGAACAAATTCATGGTTACCAAGGGCATAGGACATGGAAGAGGAACAGAATGGGAGCTTAGGATTTGCAAATGCAAGCTATTATATATTGAAAGGATAAACAAAGTCCTACTGTATAGCACAGGGAACTATATTCAATATTCTGAGATAAATTTGAGAAGGTCATGTATACACTGCTATATTCAAAATGAATAGCCAATAAGAATTTATTGTATAGCACATGGAATTGTACTCAATGTTATGTGCCAGCCAGGATGGGAGGGAGGTTTGAGGGAGAATGGATACACGTATATGTATGGCTGAGTCGCTTTGCTGTTCACCTGAAACTACCACAACATTGTTAATCACTATACAGCATACAAAATAAAAAGTTTAAAGTTTGGAAAAAAGAAAAGAGTATGAAAAATGTATGTATGTATATGTATATATATATATATGTATAACTGAATCACTTAACTGAATAGCAGAAATTAACACATTATAAATAGACCACACTTGAATTAAGTAAGCTTTTTAAAATCTCCAGTTCCACTTTAGCATTTGGTTTACAGTGACTTTTGTCAGGATATCACAAATGTCCAGACTTCTGTTTTCTCAGTTGAAAAGGGAGGGGCTTGGACTGAATGATTTTAAGTGTCTCCCAACTGTTAACTGTTGATGAATTCTTGTAAGAATTTTCTCCCCTATTTTATTCCAGCAACTAATGGGAAAGTCTTCCTATTGAATCAATGGCTTTTAACAAGAGAGAATGCCAGAGGGAAATGGATTGCTGAGAAAAACCAAGAATTTAAAGTGTATTGTCAAAAATAAATTGACCTAAAACAATTTTCTTGAAGTCAAATTGTTGGAAAGGATAAATTGGTCAAAAATATCATCTGATATAGATTTTTCATCTTAGTAATTTCAATGCAATTAAAGAAGATCTGTGAGATTTCATGAGCCATTAAGCTTTTTTGTCATTTTTTTCAGAATTTTTTGGGGGAGGGACAAAGTTTTTCTTTTCTTCCTCATTCTTAATTTATATACAGGCAATTACATCTGTTCTGCTCATTTGTCCAAAAGGTAATTGTTCTAAAATCAATCTTTTCAATCACCAGTTAACATTATTTTGTAATTTTTTGAATCTTTGTGTAATTTTCATAACTTTTAGTCATACTTTTAATAAAAATTTTACTAGCTATGTAATTTTGCTCATTAAAATGGTTAGATTCATTTTTAACCAGTGATGTTAACTTCATTTACTTAACCCTATTTTATGTTTTATTTTGGATGAACATTTCTTGTGCATTTCAGCGAATTTTACAGAGAAGTGTTTTTACTATTCAGTGTTAGTGTCAGAATTGAAGCTATAATGAAAAACAGATACAGTCACAGTGTGGCTTCTCACATTAAGCTTAGGTTTAATTTGTCAACCTAACAATGTATGGAAAAATTCCTGAGAGCAGATGACTCTGAACCACTGATATTTTCACTAAAGAAAGGGAAGATGAAAACTTTATGCCAGATTTTCAGACTGAGTGAATTCCTACATTATTTTAATAATGGAAAGACTTGAAGATAGAAATGAAAAAAGCAGAATGTTCAAAGTAATCGTAGTGATTAACAAACTTCAACAATTTCCGATGACTTCATTCTTCCCAACCACCTTTTATCACATCATGTCTTTAATTCTGCAGATACCTTAGAATATACACTAATCATAAGACTAATTAAAACAGATGTTAGTTTGTTTCTGGTGAGTTTGTACAAAACCATAAAAGTATTGCTAAATAAGACAAGCAAGTGTGATGGGATGAAAGTCTATCATAAATTGAAAATAAAAGTTCAAAGAACTGGAGAAAAACCGCTAAAATTCTGAAAAATGAAAAAATAAAGCATTGATATTCTAAACACCTTCTCCAATGCTTCAATATTAATAACACATAAACAAAAAATTACAAAAGAAGAGTCATATTAATTATTTTTACCAGTTTGGTTTTAGGCAAATTGTTTTCAACCAAATAGACTGCAAGCCAACAGAAGTAGTGATATACAGCAAGACACTTTAAGTGTGCCTAGGGCCAGTACAGGTGCTGCCTTCAATAAGACAGAATTCTATCTGGATTTTTTGACACAGTCTCTCCCCAGTGCCTCAAATTCTTCTCCTCTGATTTATAGCCTTTCTTTCCTGTTCTGATTTCCCTGTATCTTTCTGATCTTGGGATTCTGATCCCTCACTTCTGCCTTAATTTACAGCTACTGAGAGCTAGTTCTCAGCTTTCTGCTTTCATTCTTTTGTATGCTAACTCTTTTTCCTTTTTGAGGAACTAAAATGGGTTAAGATGCTCAGCAAGACTTCTCCTGATTATTGCTAGTAACCCTCTCTCTACGTGAGACTGTTGTCTCAGGGGTTCCCTTAGTTCCCTCTGACTCCTGTAATCAAACAAGGATCTAGGGTTCAGTTCAGTTCGTCACTCAGTCGTGTCTGACTCTTTTGAGACCCCATGGACTGCAGCACGCTAGGCTTCCCTGTCAATCATCAACTCCCAGAGCTTGCTCAAACCCATGTCCATTGAGTCAGCGATGCCATCCAACCATCTCATCCTCCATCGTGCCCATCTCCTCCTGCTTCCGTCTTTCCCAGCATCAGGGTCTTTCCCAATGTCAGTTCTTCGCATCAGGTAGGTGGGCTGCAGTCCATGAGGTCGCTAGGAGTCGGACACAACTGAGCGACTTCACTTTCACTTTTCACTTTCATGCGTTGGAGAAAGAAATAGCAACCCACTCCAGTGTTCTTGCCTGGAGAATCCCAGGGACGGGGGAGCCTGGTGGGCTGCTGTCTATGGGGTCGCACAGAGTCGGACACGACTGAAGCAACTTAGCAGCAGCAGCAGCCAAAGTATTGGAGTTTCAGCTTCAACATCAGTCCTTCCAATGAATACTGAGGGCTTATTTCCTTTAGAATTGATCAGTTGATCTTCTTGCAGTCCAAGAGACTCTCAAGAGTTCTCCAGCACCACAGTTCAAAGCATCAATTCTGCCGTGCTCATCTTTCTGTATAGCCCAATTCTTGCATCCATACATGAGTACTGGAAAAACCACAGCTTTGACTAGACGGACCTTTGTCGGCAAAGTAACTTCTCTGCTTTTTAATATGATGTCTAGGTTGGTCAAAGCTTTTCTTCCAAGGAGCAAGTGTCTTTGACTCCAAGATATGTTCCCCGCTTCCTGTGGGGCTGACATTCTTACACTTTCCCCACAGGGTGAGCCAACTAGCAGACATACCTATATTAGATGAAACATCCTTCATGATCATACCTTATTGGACCATGAGTAAGTTCTTGAAAAAACTGGATCAGATTTCTAGAATTTTAAAGACTATTGTAGTCTTTTTAAATGGCTAAAAATGTACTAAAGTCAGATGCTAAGGAGAAGAAGGCATTTTCCATTATGTCAACCAGTAAATCAGAGAAAGCCAGGGTTTTTAATTTTTTTTCTTTACCATAGAAAGGTATTAAATTCCTTATTAAGCTGTATTCTTTCACCAAAAATCAATGGTGAACAGTTTGACATTTATTGTTACCCACCAGAGGCTGATTCTCATCCAATAGTACGTGGTATGTGCCCATAACTTAGCAACATTTTCTGGTTTAATAAAGCCATGCACAGATTTGTTACCAGACAAATTTAATTATCTACAATCATTTAACTCCCTTTTTTAATTGTGACAAAATTCACAGAATAGAAAATTTATCATCTTAACCATTTTAAGTGTACAATTCAGTACTGTTAAGTACGTTCACATTGTTATGGAGCCAACCTCCAGAACTCTTTTCATGTAGCAAAATGGAAACTTCATACCCATTAAACAGCAACTCCCTGTCCTCCCCATCCACCAACCCTGGCAACACCATTTTACTTTCTGCCTCTATGAATTTGACTGCTCTAGGTAACTTATATAAGTGGGGGCATTCAGTCTTTATTTTTGACTGGCTTATTTCACTTAGCATAATGTTCTTAAGGTTCCTCCATGTTGTACCATGTCAGAATCCCCTTCCATTTTAAGGCTGAATAATATTCCATTGTTTGTATATACTGATATTATACCACATTTTGTTTATCCCTTTATCTGTCAATAGACACAAGTTTCTTCTGGCCATGGTGAATAATGCTGCTATGAACTTGGTGTACAAATAGAAAGTAAGTGTTTAAATAGAGAGAATAAAAAATGCACAAAAAACTAGAAACAATAGACAGAGAGGTTTCTTATATTTTTTCTGTTCCTGGTTCTCATTATCTATTAAGATCCACATGCATTTCTGTTTTTGGTTATATAAGTCACCACTGTATCTTTACACAGTAAATTTTCCTTTTTAGTTTAAGATGGCTAAGGCTACTTTCTGTTTTTGACAGCCAAAAGGTCCTGACTAATATATGAAGACAAGGTTAAGTCATGAACACCATCCCTTTTATTCTGTAAATAAGAAATAGGAGAAAATTTCAGTTTCGACAAAGGACTTAAAAACTCCAAATATCAGTATGAGTCAAAACATCTGAGAACTTCCAGACCTTTAGCAAACAGCTGAGAAATAGAGGAAACATTTCTAGATGAAACCTAGGATGGAAGGTCAATGAAACTTTAAATTTGATTATTAGTTTTTGTTGTGTTTTTGTTTTAATGTTTTTGCTGTCTCTCTACAGAGCCTGAATGGTCCAAAGTGGATGGAATTCTCTGTGAATAGTTTGTCTTTCATGAGCTTCACAGATAAATGAACCATCAAGGGAAAAATAGATAATGTTATCACTTTATCAAGTTCAAATATCTCTCCCAAATATTCATTGTATGCCTCAACATTTTTCAGTCTTTTAGTTTCATGGATTTTGAAATTGCTTCTATAAAAGTTAAGATAATAATACATATCACTAGTGTGCATGGTGTCCAAAAGAAGAGAGGCTCTCATCTCACATCTCATAGAAACAGCTGAAACAAAAGCAAATTCTAACATAGACTTTCCCTTAGTCCTGCCTGGTGGTTTTGATAGCTGCATTAGCATGGAAATTTCATGGAGCCTGAAAAATGCTGAGTGATGTTCTCTTCCCAAAAAATGGCAGTGAATATTCTTCTTCAAAAGAAAAGTAATTTCTATATTTATTTGGCACAGTCTTCTACCCATTTTCTTCAAAGTAATTTCAGTATGCATACCTTAACTCCCAGGCCTCATGAAGTCCTTTGTGTTTCTCTCTTCCTTTCCCATCACTCTTCTCACTAATTTTCTCAGGTGACCCGCTTCTTTTTCTCATCATACTTTGGACATGTATTTTCTTTAGCCTTTCTTTCTTCTCCTTTTCTTTTTAATAGTGTCTGGATAGTTTCCTTTTAAAGACTTGATTTCTAAGAGACAGTGCTAACAAAATTATATATGATGAAGAGGGGAAAGAGATAATTTCAATATTTCTAAGTGCTCGCACTGGTATTCTCCCTCTGTGCTGAGGCATAGCAGCCTGAATTTATGCCATGTCTAGAATTTTGTATTGAGAAAGTATAAAGACCTATAGAATATCTTCCTACAAGCCTCCCTGAGAAATCTACACATCAGCATAATTTAGCAGCCAATTCATACATTAGAAGAGAAATTAGCATTTAAGTAATGTAAACAACTGGGAAGACTAGACCCTTGCCAACTTCCTTCAAGTTGGATTTTGACTAAATTTTTTATATTAAATCAATGTTGGAAAATACAAGAATAAAATCTGTTAAGTGACTTTCCCCCAAAATACTTACTAAGGAATTATTAAGTTTAAATCTACCTTTGGCTTTATACAGTTTACTTTATTCAACAATAAAATGTCCCACTTAGTTATATGTGTGTGTGTGTGTGTGTGTGTGTGTGTGTGTGCATGTGTGTATTCAAGCTCTCTGAAGACCAGAAAAAAAAAAAAAATGTTGTGTAAAAAACAGCAGCCTAAACAAAAGCAAAATAAACAAATGGGACTACATCAAACTAAAAAGTTTCAGCTGAGCAAAGGAAGCCATCAACAAAATGAAAAGGCAACCTACCCAATAGACTAAAAAATTTGCAAACCGTGTATTCAATAAAGTGTTAACATTAAAAATATACAAAAAACTCATGCAAAGTAATAACATAACCCATTTCAAAATGGGTAAAGGACCAAGAGAGACATTTTTCTAAAGAAGATGTAATAAATGGCCAACAAATACATGCAAAGATGTTCAACATTACTAATCATCAAGGAAGCTCAAATTAAAATAAAAATGAGATACCACCTCATACCTGCTGCTAAGTCGCTTCAGTCGTGTCCGACTCTGTGCAACCCCATAGACGGCAGCCCACCAGGCTCCCATGTCCCTGGGATTCTCCAGGCAAGAACACTGGAGTGGGTTGCCATTTCCTTCTCCAATGCATGAAAGTGAACTAGGAGGTCTATTATGAAAAGACAAAAGATGACACGTGCTGTCAAGGATGTGGAGAAAAGAGAGCTCTTGTACCCTATTGGTACAGCCACTATAAAAAAATAATGAGGTTAAATAATGCAGTTCCTCAAGAACTTAAAAATAGTACTGTCATATGATCCAGCAACCCTACATTTGGGTGTATTTCCAAAGGAAACAAAACCATTATTCTCAAAGAAATAGCTGTAGTTCCATTACCACTGCAACGTTACTTGCAATAGCCAAAATATAGAAACAATCTAAGTGTCCATCGGCTGACAAATGGAAAAAGAAAATGTGATACATATATCAAAACTTCAAGCCCACACAATGGAATACTAGTCACCTTTTAAAAAGGAAATCTTGTCATGTGACAACATGAAAGAACCCAGAGGACATTATGCTAAGTGAAATAAGTCAGATAAAGAAAGATAAATACTGCATGGTTTCACTTACATGTGTAATGTAAAAAAAAACAAAACAAAACAGTCAAACTCATAGAAACAGAGAATAGAAAAGTAGTTGCCAGGGGCTGGGACATGGAGGTGGGGGGACAGTGAGGAGAGGTTGATAAAAGGGTACAAACTTTCAGTTATATGATGAATAAGTTCTAAGGAGCTAATGTATACCATGGTGACTATAGTTGAAAATAGCATATTATATAATTAAAACTTACTGAGAGTAGAACGTAAATGTTCTCACCAAAAAGAAAGAGATATCTGCCTAACAGAAGCAATTTTAATGACTTCCAGAAAATATTCCAGTCACTTCTGTGTTTACAGATGGCTTCCAAGTTGAGCAGTCATTTAATGGCAAAAGCACTTAGAAAAAAATAAAATAAAGCAAATACCTCTATAATATAACTGCAGTTATTTTCTAGGGTTTCATTTGTTTCTTTTTAAACAAAAAATTGAGATTTGTGAGTAGTACTTTACAGTTTAGAAATCAAGAAGCAAAATTTAATCAGTAAGAAAATTGAAAAATATTTCTTGCATACCTTCATTAATGATTAGGCATAAGACTATCCTTACAGAGCATAAAGAAGCATATTTCCTGGAACTGATATACTTTATTCTCCTAGAGATCTTCTCTGACTGGATTATGTGTATACCTAAGGGTACCTGGTCGTGTGTTGGGTGCATGATGCCATTTCTATGCAGCATTATCTTCCTGAAGTAACAATTTTATCTGATACTTTGGAGGGAGAGTAAGCTGAGTAATTAAATAGTAAGTAATTGAAAACTTTATACTAAAGCATATATAGAAAAATTATAGTGCAAAATGCTCCCAAAATTTCATGAAAAAGTTTGAGGCTTCAAATAAATTTCATCCATGGTTGACGGTGTAATCTATTTCCCCAAAGAGCAGAAGGAACAAGGAAGCTACTTAGATGTCTTAGATCATGTTTACTCTCCTTAGAGCTACTTTGGGAGAAATGTTTACAGTACCATTTCTCTAGAAGATTCTTTATTTCTCCCATACCTCTGTATCCTGCTTTTTACATAATCTGATAATTGGAAGAGTAGAAAGATGATGCCAAGTAAGGCTGTTTTCCGTGATTTAAGAACAAGTGGGTCAACCCATTCTAAATTTTGGCTAGGCCCATTAGTTCTTTTTGGATAGTTTCTGAGGCTGGAGGCTGGTGAAAATGCCTCCAACCCCATCTCTATTTTGTTGAGTTGGTCATGAATCCCAACCATTGTTCCCTAGGGCTGTGGGTAATGCCAGACAATCAGTTCAGCCTGCACCATTAACCTCCAGGGATTAGTAGCTCTCTGTGCAACTGAATGTTCCCAGATTAGTCCCTGCGGTGAGCCACCTGCCAGGACTCAGCACATGACAGGCAAGCTAAGAAGCTAGTAAAAGATTTAAAGCTCAAACTTGGACTGAGCAATCAGGATATTTTTCTTCCACAATTTATAGCTACTGTGTCATGACCTAATTTTTCATTCCTGCTTTTTTTTTTTTCCTTTAAATCTTGTGGCCTGATTTACCTGATAGAATTTTTTTCACAAAAAATTAATGGAAGTAATTTCAATTTTTCCATCATACAATTGGAAAGCATACTGCAACCCAACATATTTTTTAAACTTTCATTAAGTTCCCATTGTGAACACTTGATATATATTGAAATAGGAGTTCCTGTCCTCAAGCATGTAGGGACTAGCATTTTTTGTATATGATAGAGACACTCTACCAGTAATAGGAAAGCCTGCAGGGAGCTCCAGCTCTATACAGAACTTACCCAAAGTGTACAGATCATAAAACCCAGGTTTGACTTGCCATATTTAGTGTATTGATGTATATAGAGTGGCATAAGGTTATTGCTTTGCATGTTTCAAAGGAGATGCATGTTTTGTTATTAAAGAAGTTACACTAAGGAACATATGCATTCTGCTTCTACCTGAAACAACCAAAAGTAAACAGGCAAAATATACGATAAAACAGTTTTCAGGACTCTGGATACCAGCCAAGAAAAGGCAGTAAATCCTGAGATAGGAAGCAAGGAAGGTGTTTTGATTTCCCCAGCTTACTGTCTGAAGCACTGTAAGTTTACAGCACACAGAAAGAAATCTCAGGAAAAGCCCTTCAACTCTCCAAGTTGGGGAGGTAGAGCTGAAAATTTGGGGAGAACAACATGGTTAGATTTTGCCAGATAGAATCCTGGAGAAGAGAGAGCTAGCTACACAGAGACAAAATTTCAGAGACTTCAGAGGGTCCTTCTCAGATATTGAGCAGAGTACTTACTGACCACGTGTAAGAGAAAAACCCCTAAAGCTGGTTAGAACTGTGTCAGAGCAATAGAGGGACCCATGCTCAGTGTTCACACTAGAATAGGAATAGTGCATATTGCCATAACCTAGAGAAGAAAACCTCACAATTCATGGCATGCTGGCAGACTGCTCAGAAGAGTCTTGCCTCAGCAGTAGGAAATAATTAGCCCTAGACTAAAAACTGTTCTATCCCTACATCCAGTGGGCTATAAATCTTTTTTAAAATCTTAAAAATAAAACCTAATGGATCAAACTATCTTTTAGTAGCCAAACTTTTTTAAGAATAAAGCTCACTTATGAATAATTCTAGGAATACAAAAATATTCAGAAGTAACCAAAATAATAGTTAGATCATCTTGCATCCAATCAAAGATTATTAGAAAAGACAAGAGGAAGAACAATAAAATCCATACTGAGGACAAAAATCAATCAAAACTAATCTAAAGTCAATAGATTATAGGATTAGCAAGTAATGATATTAAAACAGTAATTAAAACTACATTCCAGATGTTTATAAGTATACAAATTTGACTTCTAAAGATAAAAACTATAACATTTGATCTGAACAATACTCTGGATGAAATTAATTTCAGACTAGATATTGCAGAAGAAAATATTCATGAACTTGAAGATATAGCAATAGAAATCAAGAAAAACAAGACAGTATCAGCGATTGGTGCAACAACTTCTAGAATGTTATTGGGACTCCCAGAACACAATAAAATATTTTAAGAAATAATCATTAGAATTTTTTCAAAGTAATTTTTTAAAAAGCCTATAAATCTTTAGATTCAAGAAGTTCTATCTATGTATCCCAATAATAAGACATTTCAAGAAAACCATTTAAAAGTTATTCATAGCAATAGCACAATAGCACAGTGAAAGTCATTCAGTCGTGTCTGACTCTTTGCAACCCCATGGACCATACAGTCCATGGAAGTCTCCAGGCCAGAATACTGGAGTGGGTAGCTGTTCCCTTCTCCAGGGGATCTTCCCAACCCAGGGATAGAACCCAGGTTTCCTGAATTGCAGGTGGATTCTTTTACCAGCTGAGCCACTAGGGAAGCCCAAGAGTATTGGAGTGGGTAGCCTATCCCTTCTCCAGCATATCTTCCCAACCTAAGAATCGAACTGGAGTCTCCTGAATTGCAGGTGGATTCTTTACCAACTGAGCTATCATAATAAAGTTATTCATAGTAAAATTATACAAGAAACTTGATAAAGAAAAATATCTTAATAGTAACTAGTGAAAAAAACATACATTACATACTGAGAAAGAAAAGGATAATGGTAGTTTTCTCAACAGAAATAATGCAAAAAAGAGGAGATATAACATCATTAAAATATTCATAGAAAAAAGAAACATGTCAACCAAGAATTCTCTACTTAGAAAGAAAATAACTGTCAAAAACAAACTTGAAAAAGAGGTCTTTTTAGCCATACAAAAGATTTATCACTATTAAGGTACTACCCAAAAAAATGTTAAAGTATTTTAGGAAGAAAAATAATAACATTAGTTCAAAATGTTGATTTATACAAAAGAATGAAGAACACCAGTAACAATAACTACATGGATAAATGTACAAGTTTGTTTCTTAATATTTAAATCTCTTTTAAAGATAAATATGAAAGCAAAAATAATAACATTTCTTTGAAAGTTTATAACAAGTATTAATAAACTACTTTGTTAACATAATTAATTAGTGGTAGCATACAACAGCATAGGGGAACAGTAGCTCAGGGTAAACAGAAGTATGCTGTTATAAATTCTTAGGTATGAAGTATAATCTCACTTGTAGTTATATTAAAGATATGTGATACAGAGTTATGACTATAAGCCAACATAGGAGATAAAATAAAATAAAGATATTCATTCCTAAAAGGAGGCTGAAAATGAAAAAATAAATAACAAAGGGAACAAATAAAACTCAAATAGTACGCAATAAATTTAAACCTAACCATATCAATAACCACATTACAATAGTCAAGTTAAAACGCAGACATTGTCAAATTAGGGGAAAAAAATGAAGAGAAGGGAGTACTTCCCAACTCACTCAATGAGGACAGCATTATTCTGATACCAAACTCAGACAAAAACATTAGAAAAAATTGCAAAGCAATATTTCTTTTGAGGGGCTTTTCAGGTGGCTCAGTGATAAAGAATCCACCTGCCAATGCAGGAGACGCAGGTTGAAGCCCTGGATTGAGAAGATCCCCTCGAAAGGGAAATGGCACTCCACCACTCTAGGATTCTTGCATGGGAAAGCCCGTGGACAGAGTAGCCTTGTGGGCTACAGTCCATAGGATCACAAAGAATTGGATATTACTTAGTGACTGAGCAAGTACATATGCATTTCTTCTGAATAAAGTTTTAGTGAATCAAATTATAAAATGCATAAAAAGGAATTATGGGGTTAATGCCAGGAAAGCAAGTTTTATTTAACATTCAATAATCAATGTAATTCTCCACATTAATAAATTTAAAAGGTAAAATCAGGGACTTCCCTGGTGGTCCATGGGCTAAGACCCCAAGCTTCCAAACCAGGCGGCTCAAGTTCAATCTCTGGTCAGAGAACTAGATCCCATATGCTGCAGCTAAGAGTTTGCATGCTGCAACCAAGACCTGGCAAAGCCAAATAAATACATATTTTTCGAAAAGTAAAACAATATGACCACTATAGATGAGGAAAAATCATTTAATTACACCCAGGAAACATACCTAATAAATGGTATCAGCAAACTAAGAATCGAGTAATACTTTTTAAAACTTTCTGAAGAACAAAACCATACTGTTAACTTCATACTTAATGCTGAAAGATAAAATGATTTCTCCCTAAAGTCAGAAATCAGACAAGGTTATCCACTCTCAATACTTCTATTCAACAAGGAGTTTGGAAGTCCTAGGTAGTGGAATAAGGCAAGAAAAGAAGATTGAAAAGAAGATCAGAAAGGAGGATAAAAGCTGTCCTTGTTTATAGATGACACCAGAAAATACTATGTTGGAAATAGTATGTTCCAATACTAGTTGGAAAATACTATGAGATTTACATCTAAGCTGCTAGAACTAATAAGTGAGTTTGATGATTTTGGAGTCTACAAGATCAAACTAAAATATCATTTATAACGATCAGAAATTAAAAATAAAATATTGTTTATTAATATAACATTATAAACATACTAAGGGATAAATCTGACAACAAAATATGCAACATTTGAGAGTGGAAACTACAAAACTTTGCCAAAATAAGTTAAAAATCTAAATGAATGTTTATGGATCAGAAGGTTCAGTATTAGCGTGACACTGTGCCTATGTGCTCAGTTGCTTCAGTCGTGTTCGCCTCTGTGCGACCCTATGGACTGTAGCCCATCAGCTTCCTCTGTCCATGAGATTCTCTTGGCAAGAATACTGGACTGGGTTGCTATGCCCTCCCCTAGGGGATCTTCCCAACCCAGGGATCGAGGCCCACATCTTTTATGTCTCCTGCTTGTCAGGCAGGTTCTTTACCACTAACGCCACCTGGCAAGCCCCAGCATGATATCAAGTCCCTCCAAAATGATCTCAAAATTCAAAGTATCCTTTGCACTAGAGAAGGATTTTTTTTTTTTAGAACTTGAGAAACTGATTCTATAAATCATATTAAAATGTAAATGAGTTATGATAGGTAAAACATCTTTGAAAAAGAACTACGTTAAAGAGTTAACACTATCTGATTTCAAGACTTATAAAGTGTTACAGTAACAAAAACAGTATGGTATCAGTGGCACAAGAAACAAATATATGGAACACAATTGAGAATACAGAAATAGACCCACACAGAGATAAACAGCTTATTTCTGACAAAAATATTTAATACAACAGAAATTCAGTGGAAAGGGAATACTGTTTTCCACAAATGATGCTGTCATTACTGGTTATCCACACTAAATCAATAAATAAGGGCTTCATGTAGAAAATACTCCTTTTCAGTCAAACTTCGTTCACTCAGCCTATTACTGAGTAGTATTGCAAGATTATACCATGATTGCAAGGTTATACCATGATTTGTTTGTCCATCCATTTTTGGATGGATATTAGACTTCTTTATTCATGTACAAGTCATTGTAATGACATATACCTTCTTTTCTCTTGGATGACTACCATGGAATAGGATAGCTGGGGGGTAAGGAATGGGGAGGGATAAGTTGGGAGATTGGGACTGATAAATGTACACTACTATAAATAAAATAGATACTTAAAAAGGACCCACCATGCAGTACAGGGAGCTTTACTCAATACCCTATGATGACCTATGTAGGAGACGAAGCTAAAAAAGGGTGGAGGGACTTCCCTGGGGGTCCAGTGGTTAAGAATCTGCCTTCTAAAACGGGGGACATGAGTTCGATTCCTGGTCCAGAAACTAAGACCCCACACGCCTCAGGGCAATTAAACCCATGCACCACAGTGAATGAGCCCATGGGCCTGAGAACCTGTGCTCCATAATGAGAGAAGCCTCCACGGTGAGAACCCTGTGCACCTCAGCTGGAGAGCAGCCTCCGCTGGTGGCAACTAGAGAAAAGCTGAGCTATGAAGAGCCTCAGGGTTATCTGACTAGCTGTTGGTTCCAGAGCCTTTGAATTCCTCTATTATCCTTGTTTTTCTCTCCTTTGTTGACCTTGAAATTCACCAAGAACTTCTCAGAGAGAGTCTGTGTCTTATAGCTCTATCATCTCTAAGCCACAGTTACACAGCAGCCTTATTTTGAGTGGTGGGAAGGTATAGAAGGGAAGCATTCTGTAATTTTGTGATAAAATCTCAGTTGGCCTATGTCCTTGGGTTGTGATACAGTTGTTTCTTAGACATTTTTCCCTTCCTAAATTAGACAAGAGGGCTACAGCAGGCTAGAATGAAAAAAAAAAAAAAAAATGCCCTTCCTTCCAGTGGGATGATCCGCTGGTGAAGTCTTTTCCTTGAAAAATAACTCTTTGTCATGGAGAACACTTTGTATATATTATATAAGTGTTACTCAAACCTGCCGAGTCACAAGGAGATCTTCAGATCTTCAGTGTGAGAACTCAATAGGGTCTCAGGAAGTAAAACCCATGAAAAAATGTGGGGCTTCCCAAAGACTGGGATCCCCAGGAATTTATTATTCTCATACTTGTCCACACTTAACCTCCAACAGTTTGTCAAAATACTGTTCCAGTGGCTTCTGCTCCCAGTAGAGAAATCTCAGCTCTAATTCTCTAATTTTACCTATTTTACCAGGTTTCAAGGTTGTAATTTTCCCTGAGACCTCATATCTTTGATGTACCAATAAAAGTCATTAATTTGTATTTTGTTCAACCTCTTCTTTTAAGAATGGGAGTGACTACTTCTAACCTCTTTACATATTTGAATAGATTGTGGAAGTTTACACAGGGTAATATTTTTCAAAACAGTGTTCTAGAAGAAATAAGAAAATAAATCCTTATACTTACTGGGCCTTATATCATGTCCATTATATATGGTCTCATTTAAACTATACAACAATTCTGTGAGATAGTTGTCAGAAGATCTAGTTTCCAACACTGTACGCTTCTCACTAATTCACATAGCCTCGTGTTTCAGAAACCTCGGTCTTTCACATCTAAATGGGAAAAAATGAAGGAAAATATTTTATTCAACAGACAAATTTTGTTCAGCAGGATTAAACTGTATTAATTACTGATGCACTCTTTGACAAGCAGACTCCATGCTGAGAAAAGGCCTTGAGGCTTCAATCAAACCCTCTTTTTTCTTCTATTTTGTCTTTAAATGAATTACATCTTATGCTTACACCTCTAGAATAAGAATAGGACATTTTCCTAAAAAGTGAAATGGCAGTTTATTTTCCAAAAAGGTCAATGCTGAGCAACCAGCAAAACTTGCTATTTTAGAAATAAATTTCAAATAGAGGCACTTGATAGGACAATTTCTGGGTCAGAGGGAACTTCAACGACACATGAGAACTGTAAAAAAATATTGCAACATATGGCACTGTATTTTCTTCAGGAAAGCAAGCCTTCTGGGACCCAATTCTTTGATGCTAATCACAGAAGTAATTAGAGATGATGTTGGTTGGCATTCATGACTGCTCTCCTTGTTGAGTGCAAATACACAACCAGAGTAGCTCCCTTCTTCCACCCAGCCAGGGGCCTGACAAGTTCATCTCTTAAACTGGTTTCACTACTGCTGACTCCAGAGATATGTCACACACATTTTTAAGATGAAATCTGAGAACTGTTTATTTGAAGGCACGTGAAAGCTTCTTTTTAATTGTTCTTACTTAGCCTTTAAATAATAGTTCTGAGGTCTGAGGGAAAGCAAAGTAAATAGGAGGTTGTCCTAAAGCAAGGGCTTCCTAAGCAGTGCAGTGGTAAAGAACCCATCTGCCAATGCAGGATACACACGAGATGTGGGTTTGATCCCTGAGTCAGGAAGATACACTGGAAAAGAAAATGGCAACCACTCTGGTATTCTTTCCTGGAAAATTCCTTGGACAGAGGAGCCTGGTAGGCTAAAGTCCATGGGGCCACAAAAAGTCAGACATGAGCAAGCACACACTGACGCACCCTAAAGCAAATGTGAGCATGTACAATTAGGTTAACCAAATAAGCATTTAAGTAAGACAATGAACATAGAGCCCCACCAAATTTTTTACCATCAGATTTATGTATATTGCATCACAAATTTAAGACACAATGTGAAATAAACCTACATTGTGTCCAGGCTATTCATGAGTGCAACAGAAAGATTTTAATCAAGAGAATACTGACAGTGTGGATGGCAGAATTTTGTTTTGTAAATACAGAGGCTGGTCTAAGGAGGCTGATAGCACAACATGTGGAGATCAGTCAGGAATAAGGAAACAATCAGGGGCAACTTCTCCAATATTTCTAACAGAGAATGGGAGCAAGGAGAGGAAGTGGCATTAGATGACAAAGTTTTCTGTTTTTAATTATAAGATTTATTTGTAGTAATTTCTTTTAGAGACCTGTACTCTTCTTACCACTGTCGTCCTTGGTCTGGGAGAAAGTTAAGGTTGTTCTCAGTTTTACATGGAAAGCTGGAGCCTCAGAAAGTCTCCATGTTTAATGCAACTCAGCCCAGCAAGTCATGGGGAAGTTCACCAGGAGGGCAGCAAAGAAGATTCAGGGGCCACTCTGGCCAATGGGTTGAGCAGTCTCCTAGGAACAGGACCAAGAACACAAGCAAAACAGAGCCCTGCTGGATTGATTGTTTGGGAAAAGCTGCTGGGTGGACAGACTGAATGCTACCAGGAAGGACAAAGCTTTATGGAAAAGGTGTGCATCAAAATTTCGAAAGGTTGCCTGTTTTTGTTTGTTTGGTTTTTTTTTTCCTTTGAAGAAATCAAGCTTCTAACATTTAGAGAAGTTGAAATTTTAACCAGGTTAAACACACTTTGGAGAAGGAAATGGCAACCCACTCCAGTATTCTTGCCTGGAGAATTCCATGGACAGAGGAGCTTGGTGGGCTACAGTCCATGGGTCGCAAAGAGTCGGACATGACTGAGCGACTTCATTTCACTAAACACACTTTGGCTCTTTTCTCTCTTTACTATAACTAGGCATTTATAAATAGCATCAAAACAAAATAAGTTCATGACAGATTTTCTGAAATATCTCTTATTATGGATGTTTTTCAGAAGGCTGATTATATTGAAGCCAAAAATGTACTCAAGTTGATTCTTGACTATATGTGCTAACACAGAGGAGAAAGTGCCAAATAATGTAAATCATAGAAATGCCTTCTATGATGCTTCTCCAGAATATGTACTTTCATAATGTTGCATCATCTCCCTTTTAAAATTGCTTTAATTCTTCCAGTCACCTATAAGGTCAAGTCTAAAATCCCTAGCGCGCCCTTTCTCATGTGCTTCCACAAGTCTCTGTCCTCCAATCATACTAAATTATTTGCCATTCCTTTTACCTCTGTAGCTTTCATTTCTATGAGCTAAAGTATGACTGAAATTCCCCACTCCCTTTTTCTACTTGGCCACATTTTACTCTTTCATCCAGAATAACCACCTTCTCCACTGTAAATATTTTTCCTCCCTCTGGTTGAATTCGCTGGAGATATGAATCATTTATACCCTATATTCTTTGAGAGGTTGGTCCATACCTTTGTCTCAGGACTCCCAGCACCTCATGCAGATATAGACATGAGTTACTTGAGGCCAGGAACCAGTCAGAACTCCTAGGGATCCCAAAGAGCAGCATAATGCATGGTAAATGAGCAAGCAACTGAGTTAGAAAGAGAAAAGGTAGACCAGAAGGTTGCAAGAAGAAATATACTCTGGAATGTATCTTTTACAAGAGATAATCCACTCAGTTTAGATCTCCCCAGAATGAATTTATAACTCAGATTTAGTATTTGTGTTTTCACCTCCCCTGCCCCAGATTCACAGAGACTAGAGAAGACATTTATTTGACAGCTATCCTTCTCAAACAGGAGACCTGGGTTTGACCCCTGGGTTGAGAAGATTCCCCTGGAGGAGGGCATGGCAACCCACTCCACTCTTGCTTGGAGAATCCATGGACAGAAGAGCTTGGTGGGCTGCACTTCATGGGGTCGCAAAGAGTTGGACACAGCTGAGAGACTTCACTTTCTTTCTGTTTCTTTTAACAAATATTTCAGCAAAGCCATTATAGCGTCAATCTCACAGGGTTATACTGAAATGAAGCAGTGAAATGTAATGCAGTTAAAAAGAGCTATTATGACATTGTTGTTATTATTGTTTAAATATTCCTATTACACTCCCTTCTCTCTCTCCTGATTCTTTCACCTGTTAATCATTTAAAGTTTTCTCCAACATCCTGACTGCTGTCTTGCTGATGCAGTCCAGATTGTCAAAGTCCCTCAGTACTGGTGTCCAGAACAGTACACATTGTAACAAATGAGGAATCACCATTCCATAGTGAGACATTCCTAGTGAGACACCAGGTGCTCTTCCATTAGAGCAACAATATTTGTGTTAGTTTTTTCCTGGCAGCTCCATAACAGTTTTGATTTATGTTGAGTTGGCATGCATGTGTGTGAAGTTGCTTCAGTCATGTCCAACTCTTTGCAACCCCACGGGCTATAGCCCACCTGGCTATAGAATTATCTGTCCATGGAATTATCCAGGCAAGAATACTGGAGTGAGTTGCCATGCCCTCCTCCAGGGGATCTTCCTTACCCAGGGATCAAACCCGTGTCTCCTGTGGTTCCTTCACTGCAGGGTGATGCTTTACTGCTGAGCCATCAGGGAAGCCCCATTTTGGGTTTACAGTTAACTAAATCTCCTTGGTTATTTGTGAGTGAAATACTCTAATCCATATCTCTAGTACTCCGATCTTACACAATCACTCATTTTGAACAAATGTGCCAAATTTAAATCTCAACCTAATTACATTTCTTTCCCTTTGTTAACTTTCACAAAGTACAACAGAACATTAGCAAACATTTTATGCTTTGTGTGAGAATATAAAATATAAAAAAAAGACAATAAAATTTTGACCTGGGTTGTAGAAAGGATTCAACAGAACATATATAAAATTGCAAACATATTACCTAGAACATAGAGAGTGCTCAATATAATATACTTTCACTTTCAGTTCAGTTCAGTTCAGTCTCTCAGTCGTGTCCGACTCTTTGCAACCCCATGAATCACAGCACGCCAGGCCTCCCTGTCTATCACCAACTCCCGGAGTTCACTCAGACTTGCTTCCATCGAGTCAGTGATGCCATCCAGCCATGATATTAAAATTTGATAGTCAACATCTTATGTATTCTAGGATACTGTCCAGGTAGACTACTTGTCAGTAATAAAAATAAAACAGGAATCAGTCAACTATTAATATTGTTCAGGTATGGCTTTATAATCAGCTATGAATCCATTTAATTATGCTAATATATATACTTCTGATTACCTTATATTGATACTGAAATGAACTGAAACATTAAGGTATGTTTTATAAGGTCTCTTACTTTGATTGCTCTGTGTGTGTGTGTGTATGTGTGTATGTGTGTGTATATATATATATATGCTCACCAAATGACTGTCTATGGCTACAAGCATAGGACGAGTGCATTCCTGGAAAGAATTAGTCTTTAACAGGTTTCTCTCCTCTCTGCAGGGCCCTGTTTTCTCAGGGTGTTTAACCTGTGCTACTTTTCCATAAGGTACTGCCTAGAGCTATATATTCTAAGTCTGCTAAGACATTAGTAAAAGATTAAAGTTGTATTCTCCTGTAAATATTTTCATTCTAATAAAAGACAATTAAATCTTTCATAACTTAAAAGAATGACCATATCTGATAAGATTGCAAGTGGCTTAATTTGGTGAATTCTTGCTAGCCACATCCCAAATATCGCCATGGATTTAGCAGTCCATTGACAAAGTAGGGTTAGTAGACTGCCTACCATGTGAATTTACGCATTTGACAAATGTTTACTTGGGACATTTCTGGTGATCCAGTGGTTAAGACTCTTCACTTTTACTGTAGAGGGCATGAGTTCAATCCCTGTTCAGGGAATTAAGATCCCTAATCCTACCCTGTGTGGCCAAAGAAATAAACAGACACCAATTATTTATTTATAGCACATTCCATGTGCCAAATACTAAAGATGACCAAATGATGACTAAAACAGATATGGTCCCTCCCTTCATGATACTCCCAGCCTATTGAGGAAGTTAGGCAATAAACGAATTAGCCCAAGGTAACACCCTGTGGGTAGCCCATACCTTGTAGGACGTTTTGTTATTAGTTTAGTTCTTTTTTTTTTTTAGTCCCCTTTTTTGCTTATCAGTGTTCAGAGCAATTAATGATAGGAACAAAAAGCTAGAACTAAGCTAACGTGCTGTTCTCTTCCTAGGTTTTGTTTCCAAATGCCAAAAGTAATTGAGGAAATTATGCTAGGTATTCTCACAGGGAAGAGGAAAGGACGTGTCTCTAGGAAAACAAGGAGGGAAAGTCTATGTGACTAAAAGCAGTAGGAGAAGTTAGAAGGAGAGAAGACTAGAGGCTCCAGGAGGAGTAAAGACGGGCACCTCCTCCTGACAACACCAGGGGAAGAAAGCTGGTCCTCAAAGAGAAGAGACCACGGGGTCATCACACCTGTGGAATGGATCTGGAGTCTTGAGCCACAGCGACAGTACCTTCAGAGTATCCTGGGTCTTTTCATTAACCTGAGGGGGAAAGGCCCCAAGATTGACTGAGTTTACATCCACTTTATCCTAGGAAGACAAAACATTGAATTTAAAGTGCATACCCCAGGTATACTTGAGTTCTTTTAACAAAATTAATAATTAGTTAATACTATGAATAAAATAGATAGGGTAGGCTAGATGACCTAATGTATGTAAACTGTCTAAAATTATACTGGTACATGATAAATTCTCAATAAATGTACTAAGTAATATTAAAAATGGCACAAGGAGATATTAGTTAAATTTTGTACAAGATTGTGGGTATATGAGAGATGACTATCAGAATTTTGAAGAGCTCTAAATGTTGAAGCTGAAACTCCAATACTTTGGCCATCGAATATGAAGAACTGAACATTGGAAAAGACCCTGATGCTGGGAAAGATTGAAGGTGGGAGGAGAAGGAGACAACAGACGATGAGATGGTTGGATGGCATCACTGACTCAATGGACATGAGTCTGAGTAAACTCCAGGAGTTGGAGATGGACAGGGAGGCCTGGCATGCTGCAGTCCATGGGGTTGCAGAGTCAGACACAACTGAGTGACTGAATTGAACTGACTGAAATGCAAAAACACTTTTTGACCAAAAATTTGTCTGCCATCATACCCATTCACAAATTTTTACAGAGAAAATATCAGTGGATAAAGGGCTACAAATGTAGTCCTGCAGATTTATATGATGATTCTATTCCAAGGTTCTAGTGGGGTTGAATGCAAAAGTGAATCAAAAATATTTGAAATAGCAGCCCAACTCCCCAGTTCAAATACTGATATAATTTTTTTAAAGGTTTAGGAAATTAGGAGTTTAACTATTAGCATGAGAACTCAATTTAATTAAAACAGCTGAGACACAAACCAATTCAACCCTATAATGAATCTGAATGATCAACCCCTCATTCTAACCCTAAAACTCTGAAAGTGCTTGCATATCTGGAAAATGAAGAATAACACAAAGGCAATAATTTTATTTGGAATCTGCTTTTATATACAATGAATGAATGAATGCAAAATTATGATGAAAATAAAATGAAAATAAGTGGAAAATATAATTCGTAGTCAAGAGTACACAGACTGCTACAGAAACAAACTTAGATGTATCCAAGTCATGGGAATTGTTAGACAATAATTTTAACCAAATTAAGTATATTAAATGCTTTGCAAGAAAGGATTGATAGAATGGATAAGAAGATGAAGTCATTCAGGAGAGAAATATAAAGTAAAAAAAAAAAGAAATACAAGTGTTAGAATTGAAAATTCATTGGATGGGGTCGACAGAAGTTCAGACACTGTAGATAAAAGAATTAATGAACTTGAAGTATTGCTGAGAAGAACTTAGAATTAATTTTGCAATATTCCTGCCAAAAGTTCACAACTTGAATCTAATCATCAGAAAATACCAGACAATTTCAAATTAAGCAATATTCTACCAATTTTTTTTAAAGGGTCTGTCTGTTCTCTTCAAAAACTAAGATTATGAAAGACAAAGAAAAACTGAGCACTATTCCAGATTTTTGAAAAACAGAACAAAAAATAATACATGCAATGGACTCTGGATGAGAAAAATGTTTTTTTCTATACAATATGCTTGCAATGTTTGAATAATAACACTGTACATACTATTGTTAACTTCTTATTTATGATAGTTGTACTATAGTTATATGACAATGTCCTTGTTTTTAGAAAATGCACACTGAATTGTTTGTGCATCAATTTCCCCTCAAATGGTAAACTTTTAATACATATGCTACACTAAAATCTAGAGTCACAATTGCTATGTTCATGCTCGTGCATGCCCAGTAGCTTCAGTCGTGTCTGACTCTTTGTGACCCTATGGACTGTAGCCCACCAGGCTCCTCTGTCCAAGGGATTCTCCAGGCAAAAATACTGGAGTGAGTTGCCATGCCCTCCTCCAGGGGATCTTCCTGATCCAAGGATTGAACTCGCATCTCCTGTGTTGCCAGCATTGCAGGCAGATTCTTTATAGCTGAGCCACTTGGGCCTGGGAAGCCCTAAAAATATTATATTTCTGATTGATACAGCTATTTCAGAATTCTTTAACTCCAGTAATTCCAATTCCATCTTTGTTTTTCATTGCTAGTCATTATCCCACAAAGTAGAGGCTAACATTGCTATTTATGCAGCCATAATTTTTTAGAATAATCTGTTTGTCTATTTTTAATTTACTTACCATTATTTGTCACATTTTACATCATGTTTCCTGGATTTTTTTTAATCAACTACCACCTTGAGAATTTCCTTTAATTAATATTTGGCAAATTCTTGTCTGAAAATATCTTCATGTCAACCACATTCTGGAATAATAATTTTGCAGGGTTCAGAATTTTGCATTGATAGTAATTGTCTCTTCAATGGTATTCCCCTTTCTTATGGCTTTTATGATAACTGTTGGAAAGTCAGCTCTGAGCATGAATTTTTCTTCCTTGTTGGATTATTTTTGTTTTTTCCAATGGCTAATTTTAAGATTTTCTAATTGACTTTGATCTTTTATAGTTTTATTCCAATATATTTATGTAAATCTCTAGATTTCATTTTTTTTTCTTGTAGCTGATCATTTTTATATTTAATCAGTCTAGAATGAGCCCCTATATTTTTGATTATTAATTATCTTGCCACTTTTTTTCTCTATTCTTTTCTTTTAGAAGTCTGAATAGATGCATCTCAAAATAATTATTCTTATCTCATAACTCTTACATCCTTTTCATATTTTGCACCTCTATTTCTGTACTTGACATTTTTCTGGATCAATCTACATTTAAATAATTTGTTTTTCAACTATTTCTAATTGCTGTCAAAAGCACCAACGTCATGTTCAGTTTCTATTATAAGTATATGTGTGTGTGTGTGTGTGTGTGTGTTATTTCTAAGAGTTCCATTTGGTACTTTTCCTGTAAGTACTGTATAGACATTTTTATGGTATTTTTAATCTTTACCAATATCTGGGGCCTGCATTTTATCTCATTAATAGTCTTTAATATAATCACTTTATATTCTTTAATTATTCCAAAATCTGAACTTTGAGGTGGGGGTTAATTCTCTTTTACATGATTTTTCTTGAACTCTTTTTTCTTACCTGGTTACTCAATGTGATTTTAATGTTGGTTTGTGTGAATAACCTATTGATATGACTATCCAGAGGAATGTGAATTGAGGTGCAAACCAGAGAGGTACAATCAAAGGTACAGTCAGAGAGGATATGTGTTTATTTCTGCCAGGCACTCTAGGCATGACAAACCTAAGACCACCTTAAATTATTTTTCCACTTAAGATTTCTTATATCACCCAAGCAGGGTAAATTCAAACATCATGCTTGCATAAGGATGGGACTATAGGTATAAATTCTCCATTTGCTGGTAGATAAAAATTTGTAGTCTTCACTCTCACCAAAGTTGTTGGCATCCAAAGGTTTTGATTTCAAGAGTTCCAACAACATATCTAAGTGGGTCCAAGGCCTTGTCTCCTTCTCAAAGGGCCATTATATTTTTTTAAACCTCAAAATGCTTGTCAAAGTAGGCCTACAATCAGATTATACTCATCACACTGGTAGTCATTTCCTTTTTTTTTGCAAACTCATCTAGAGTATTTGACTTATCAGTCTAGCATTTTTAGCTGCCCAGTCGCTTCAGTCATATCCAACTCTTTGCAACCCTATAGACCATAGCCCACCAGGCTTCTCTGTCCATGGGATTCTCCAGGCAAGAATGTTGGAGTGGGTTGCCATGCCCTCCTCCAGGGGATCTTCCTGGCCCAGGGACCAAACCCCATGTCTCCTGCATATCCTACACTGCAGGCTGATTCTTTATTGCTGAGCCACCAGGGAAGCCCAGCATTTTTAGCTATTTGGGAGTAAAACATATAAAAAATATCTAGACCACTGTTTTATAAGAAGCATGATGTAATTGTTTTAATTTCAGTTATATTCATAGTAGATGTAGAGAATTTACTCTAATTAGTTCACGATTGTCTTGATCAGTTCAGGATGCAATAACAAATTACCACAGACTAGACGGCTTAAACAATAAATAGTTTATTTCTCATGGTTTTGGAGGCTGGACATTTGAAATCAGGGTGCCAGTATGGTTAGTTTCTTGATGAGGACCTTCTTCCTGGTTATGGTTTCATATGGTGGAGAGATCATGTCTCTTCTTATAAGGGCACTAATCCCACTCATAAGGGTTCCAACCTCAAAATGTTATTTTTACTTCCAAATACCATTAGAGTGGAGATTAAGAGTCCAACATATAAATTTAGGGAGGGGACATAAGCATTCAGTCCATAGCAATGATCCAATACCATGATTTTCCAGCAAAAGACCCTCTTTAGAGTTCTTTATTTATTTATTCTTTTTTATTTGTTTGTTTAATTTATCTCCTTTCATTCTCATTCTGCAGTTCAATTTTTTTCTTTCCTAATGGTCATTCTTTCTAAAATGTTAAAGTTTTTTTTTTTCATCTTTAGGTGCTCTTGTATAACATGCAATATTATTTTATACACATATGATTTAATTGACATTAATGTTCTGAAAGAGATGGGAATACTAGAGCACCTGGCCTGCCTCTTCAGAAACCTATATGCAGGTCAGGAAGCAACAGTTAGAGCTGGACATGGAACAACAGACCGGTTTCAAATAGGAAAAGGAGTCCGTCAAGGCTGTATATTGTCACTCTGCTTATTTAACATCTATGGAGAGTACATCATGAGAAACGCTGGGCTGGAAGAAACACAAGCTGGAATCAAGATTGCTGGGAGAAATATCAATAACCTAAGATATGCAGATGACACCACCCTTATGTCAGAAAGTGAAGAGGAACTAAAAAGCCTCTTGATGAAAGTGAAAATGGAGAATGAAACAGTTGGCTTAAAGCTCAACATTCAGAAAATGAAGATCATGGCATCCAGTCCCATCACTTCATGGGAAATAGATGGGGAAACAGTGGGAACAGTGTCAGACTTTATTTTTTTGGGCTCCAAAATCACTGCAGATGGTGACTGCAGCCATGAAATTAAAAGACACTTACTCCTTGGAAGAAAAGTTATGACCAACCTAGATAGCATATTGAAAAGCAGAGACATTACTTTGCCAACAAAGGTCCATCTAGTCAAGGCTATGGTTTTTCCAGTGGTCATGTATGGATGTGAGAGCTGGACTTATAAAGAAAGCTGAGCACTGAAGAATTGATACTTTTGAACTGTGGTGTTGGAGAAGAATCTTGAGAGTCCCTTGGACTGCAAAGAGATCCAACCAGTCCATTCTGAAGGAGATCAGCCCTGGGAATTCTTTGGAAAGAATGATGCTAAAGCTGAAACTCCAGTACTTTGGCCACCTCACGTGAAGAGTTGACTCATTGGAAAAGATTCTGATGCTGGGAGGGATTGGGGGTAGGAAGAGAAGATGACAGAGGATGAGATGGCTGGATGGCATCACTGACTCAATGGACGTGAGTCTGAGTGAACTCCGGGAGTTGGTGATGGACAGGGAGGCCTGGCGTGCTGGGATTCATGGGGTCGCAAAGAGTCGGACACGACTGAGTGACTGAACTGAACTGAATGCTATTATATTCAACACTGACTTGATTTTTCAGTCTGTCAACTGGAGCTGTTTTTATGGTCTATCATGTTGACATACTTCTATATGTCCATTTGTCTCCAATCGCTGAATATTTTTTATAATGCACATCCACTATTAAGAGCAGTTAACCTAGATTGTCTCCAACTTCCTGTTACCACAAGTAATGCTCTAGTAAATACTTGTATGGTCAGGCCACCCAAGATGGTTGCTCCCTTGCTCTCTCTATGTAACCTACGCATCCAGACCCTGCTTCATCTATACCCAGTTGGTATGACTGACCTTTGTTCTTAATCATAAAGCCTAGTCAGTAAATGCCTATATATTTGCCCCTGACCCCAGCTAGTGATTGTTCCAATCCTTAGATGAGAACTATCTCTACAATGATAGTTTATCAAAAGAGAAGTGAGGGGTGTGCTCCTCTGCTGGTTTCCCTAGTAACTAATGAGCCAACCCCAGTCAACTCCCTCTATAACTGGTAGTCTCCTTCTGGCTTTGATAGCAAAGACTACTGCCTGCTGTCTGCCACACACAATAGGGTGTCACTCCAGGACCTTGCTTCAGACCTGTAAGCTCTCCCATCCATTAAGCTATGGGTGTCTCTGTCACTGACACTGGACCCTTTCCATGACCTTGTGGCTGAGTAAGTACAGGTCTTGTAAGCCTGAGGTTGCAGCCCAACAATACTCTAATGTTCTTTAATGGACATGTGAGTATTTCCCTGAAACTTATACCTAAGAGGAAATTGCTGTGTGCCATTGTATTTATATTTCCCATGCACTAACTATGACAAACTGTTCTTTGGAATGCTTGTACCAGTCAACACTTCCACAATGTGTATCAGTGCACATCTAAAAGATTTGAAGGAAACATCTTATCTTAATCATCCTTCTCTTATAATTTGCTCAGCCCCTGTCATATAGTCCTAGCTCAATACATTTATAAACTTCAGTCAGAAAACCTGGTCCATGGAAATAAGAAAAAAATTGCTTCTAATACCAAAGAAGCACTTTTCACAAAATAAGAATGCACATTACTAAAGTTACTTTTCTTTTTAAGCTTAATAACTTCATTTTAGTTCACATTCGAATGTAGAAAAATTACTATCACTATTGTTTTCTTTCCTCTATTGAATTTCTCTGGGTGAATTATTGACATAACAAAAATCTATTTCATATTGTTTCGTGTTAAAAAATAGTGTAAAGTCAATGACTCAGCTCAGTTTTCAAATTACCCTTGCCTCCTACTTATCTTTATGCTTCATTATGATGACTTGGTTCTTCAACGAACTTTGTTTTCTTCACTAGAATCAGGTATATTGAAGATGAAATTGTGTTGTTATGTAAGAAGAAATCTCTTAAATTCAACCTATTAACAATGTAACCTCTAGTCTTGACAGAAGTTTTTGATATATTGTACTTTGGAAAATTTATAGTTTCTACTAAGAAAGCTAATCTTTTTTTTCCTCTCCCTCTAAATTGGTACCTGTCCCAGAACTAAGGCAATAAACATAAACATTTTTCCAAAGACCTTGTTGCTATTTCAAATTGATGTTTAATAAGATGTTCTGTATCAAATACCTTATTTTATGAAGTTTGAGACCATAATACTTCCAAACAATACTATGGGACTTTGAGATAGATGGAATAATTTGTAGAAACAATAGTTTGTCATTCACTTCTATTTCCTTTAAGATATATATATGCTTTTTCTTTGTTTCTAGATGACTTTTTCTGCATAATTGCTATAGTCATATTCAGTTTTACAATCTTTGTCACAAAGTAAATGCATTAAGATACATTGTTCTTTTATCTCTGTGACATTTCAGTTTTTCATAAACATGAACTAATCTATACCCCTTATGATGCAGTATAACAACAGTTTGTTCTCATTCAAATTACTTGATTCTCTGTTGAAAAAGTAATATTTTTGTTGATAATGACCTTATCCTCAGGTTCATAATAATAATCATTTAAACAAAGTCAAAAGGTCAAACATGTTGCTTAAAATTATTAAAACAAATTTTTTCCAATAGAAGAATGGATACATCCTTATCTTGTTGATGCTGTTTTAAGAATATCAGAATACAAAATGATATCACTGAAAAAGATTTGATGAACCAACTAAATTATAGAGTTAGTTGCTGGACTAAATGAAAAATAAAAGTTATTTAAGTATAACAGAACTTTATTTCTCCCTCATGTAACAAACTATATTGAAGAAGCCCAGGGCTGATATGAAGGCTCAACAGTGTCAAGGACCAGACTTTTTCTATCTTGTTTCTTTGCCATCCTAACATCTTGATTTCATCCATGTGATCCGAAAGTAATCACCACCATATTCACTTTCCAGTTGGAAGAAGGGGGAAGGAGGAAGAAGGAGACCAGAGGCATTTGTCTTCTTTTGAAGGTCATGAATCAGAGATGGAAAGTATCATTTCTAATCAAATCCCTTTGATCAAAGTTTCACATGGGCCTACATAATTCCAAGAAAGAATTGAAAATATAATATTTATTCTAGGTGGCTCTCTACCCAGCTAAAATTCAGGAGCTCTATTAAAATAGAAAAGGAGAAGAACTGATATTGGAAAATAAGTAGCCATATGCTCCATGCATTGTAGTTTAATTTCAATTTATTTTCCCCATCCAGAATGGATGCCACTTAAAAATGCATGAAAATAATCCTAACATTTTATTCACAGATAAGGAGGTGGCAAGCCTGAATAAACAGTGAGATTTTCATTTCTGTGAATATTCTATTTGTCAGCCACAAAGCTCCCAGACTTCCAGAGTAATAGTAAACAGAGACACAAGGGTCCTGTAAGTGGAGGAATGATTCAAATGGATTCAAAACTCTCCACATTTATCTTCCAATGTTATTTTCACATTGTATCAAAGGGAGTCTCTATATTTAAAGTATAATTGCTGTGCACTTCCTTATTTGTGAGTGAAACAGCTCCTACTTTGTGCCTGAAAAGGAAGTCTAGGTGTTTCTAGACAAGTTTTGATCAGGAGCAAAACTCAGAAATGCAACTGGCATGATGGGAGAGGAGAGCTATATTCTAACTATATGGCATAATGTAGTCAGTAGAATGGATAATTAAAATTCTCCCCACACATTTTGTATAGCTACTGCTGCTACTGCACATCAAGATTCTTTTTAGGGCCCTAAGAAGTTCGTCGGAGAAGGCAATGGCACCCCAGCCCAGTACTCTTGCCTGGAAAATCCCATGGGCGGAGGAGCCTGGTAGGCTGCAGTCCACGGGGTCGCTAAGAGTCGGACATGACTGAGCGACTTCACTTTCACTTTTCACTTTCATGCATTGAAGAAGGAAATGGCAACCCACTCCAGTGTTCTTGCCTGGAGAATCCCAGGGATGCAGGAGCCTGATGGGCTGCCGTCTATGGAGTCGCACAGAGTTGAACATGACTGAAGTGACTTAGCAGCAAGAAGTTCATATCCTAAGTGCTGTAGGCATTGGAAGCTGAAGCTTACATCTGCACCATTTCCAGGGGATATAGTTGACAGCAGCTGCCTTGCTTGGATATGCCTACATTTTACCCTGATCCATAACCAACAACTGCTGCTGCTGCTGCTAAGTCGCTTCAGTCATGTCTGGCTCTGTGCGACCCCATAGATGGCAGCCCACCAGGCTCCCCCATCCCTGGGATTCTCCAGGCAAGAACACTGGAGTGGGTTGCCGTTCCTTCTCCAACGCATGAAAGTGAAAAGTGAAAGTGAAGTCGCTCAGTCGTGCCCGACTCTTAGTGACCCCATGGACTACAGCCCACCAGGCTCCTCCATCCATGGGATTTTCCAGGCAAGAGTACTGGAGTGGGGTGCCATTGCCTTCTCCGAGCCAACAACTAGCAGGGTATTATTTACAAGCTCACACCTTTGCCTCCAGTTGAATCTAACTCCCCAGTACTTCCAGTAAGATCAGATTGCCTGTAGACTCTCTCCTAGAGCCACACTTTTGTTTACCTTCTTCCCTTCCCTTATCTTCTCTCCCTCAATAAATCCCTGAGGCTCTGCTTCTAAAGAAATAAAACTAAGATGTTTTCCTTTAAGTAGACTTAGTTTCTGTTAACATGAAGAGTAATGAGACAGACAGATACCACACTCAATCCATGTCATCATCAACTATCAATTTGATTAGGAACATCCAAATATTTTCACTAATGATTCACTTATGCAGAAAATACTACATGTGGACTTCAGGGCACAAATTAATATTGCATGTTCAATCTATTCAACACTAAATATTTTGAGCCATAAAAGATATAGAGTTATAGACCTGATGCTAGTCAATAAATAACATTATTGTATAGTACATGTACAAACATGTATAGTAACGTTCTACCATTATGTAATGAGAAAAAATACTAATTACATAAAATGAAGTCTTTTTATTATGAACTAATGAGATAGTCTAGGTAAGCCTACTGAAAAGAACAGGAGTCAATCTCCAATTATGCTACCATATACCCAAATTTACATTATCGCAAGGCTATTATTATAGGATATCCTCTATATGATTATTTGAACATTCTTAAGATCTACAAAATGTATTTTATACTGGGACATCTCAATTCTGACTCTGCCTTGCATCTAATTCAGTGTTAACAGTTTATGGGAAAAAATTTTTTCAAAATTACATAAGATGTAAAAAGTTCCCCAAGCTTAATTACATGGCCCCAAATCTCAGGATATTTCTAAGTATATATGCATGTATAAAATATTATTTCACACTTTTTATTAGGCATTTTTATTTTTAACCTTACCAGTTTCACTTAAAACTGTCATATTGATTGAACAGTTACCTGCTAACTCTTGAGATTTGCAGCTCAAAGTCAACCACAAGAATTTAAAATGATTCTGGTTCCTACTACTGTTTCCAGGAAAAGGGGCTACTTCTAGATTAACATTCCTGATATCTTCCGTCATCTTCTTACTCATTCTTTCTCACGGAGAGAAAGTGAAATAACTGATTGAGGTGTCCGCATTCAATGAATGAGTGGGGACAATCTATTAAAAATGACTAAGGAATCATTTTCTTTTCTTCCATCTCCAACCCTGACCAGTATAACTCAGCAATGAAAATAAGTGTGTCAGCTCTTCCAACCCAAACTTCAGTTCAGTTCAGTCACTCAGTCGTGTCCAACTCTTTGCGACCTCATGAAACACAGCATGCCAGGCCTCCCTGTCTATCACCAACTCCTGGAGTTTACCCAAACTCATATCCATTGAGTATCCTCCTGCTCTCAATCTTTCGCAGCATCAGAGTCTTTTCAAATGAGTCAGCTCTTCACATCAGGTGGCCAAAGTATTGGAGTTTCAGCTTCAACATCAGTCCTTCCAATGAACACCCAGGACTGATCTCCTTCAGGATGGACTGGTTAGATCTCCTTGCATTCCAAGGGACTCTCAAGAGTCTTCTCCAACATCGCAGTTCAAAAGCATAAATTCTTCAGTGCTCAGCTTTCTTCACAGTCCAACTCTCACATCCATACATGACCACAGGAAAAACCATAGCCTTGACTAGACGTACCTTTGTTGACAAAGTAATGTCTCTGCTTTTTAATATGCTGTCTAGGTTGGTCATAACTTTCCTTCCAAGGAGTAAGCATATTTTAATTTCATGGCTGCAATCACCATCTGCTGTGATGTTGGAGCCAAAAAAAATAGTCTGCCACTGTTTCCCCATCTATTTGCCACGAAGTGATGGGACCAGATGCCATGATCTTCATTTTCTGAATGTTGAGCTTTAAGCCAACTTTTTCACTCTGCTCTTTCACTTTCATCAAGAGGCTCTTTCGTTCTTCTTCACTTTCTGCTATAAAGGTGGTGTCATCTGCACATCTGAGGTTATTTTTAGACAATTGTCTAGACTGGCAGTAGGCAAATGTGCCAGCAAGCCCATTTACCTACAATTAGATCATTACTTTCAATCAAATGCTTACCAATAATTAAGGAGCAATATTTATCTACTTTTGGGGTGTCTTTCTCTTTCTCTTTTTCTTTTTTCTAACAAAATTAGGACAGAAAAGAGAAGATGGTTATTCAGTGACCATGTAAAATCTAGTTCACTCTTATTCATCAAAATCTATTTGTCCCTGCTGATATGGTGACTTATTTCCATGAAATAGTCTCATAGGCCCACAAAATGTATAACTGCACTCAGCTCAGGGCACTTCCGTACAAACAAACATGCTCTCTGTATTTGCAATTTGAAGGCTAATGTGAGCTTTTACCTTTGAAGAAATCATTAATATTCTTTATTCATATTTTTTAAGTTGGTTTATTTTTCAAAGTTGGGTTCTCAGAAGTCTATACTTGAACAAAAAAAAAAACTTTGCTGAACAATCAGCACAATATGAACAAAAAATATTTATAACAAAACCTTGAACTACCATTTTCTTTTTTCTCCTGTATTTCTAAAGATCACCTGATCATTGTTAAAGTGTTTCTTAACATTTTTTGAAAAGTCATTTTGTTGTATGTAATACATTTATTCAACCTTGACAGATAAAGAAACAAAAAGAGCACATTTTGTGTTTCTCATATGTTACAAACTGCTGAAATGGGGAAAAGATTTCACTTCTCTTAAAATCATCTTTCCCTCTCACTGCACACTGGGAAATCTCATGCATTAATACTTCATGATTTTGAATTCCATCTCTATATTTTTGACTGTCATTTTTTTGTGTGTTCAACATTAACATATTTACTCATTTGCTCAGTCCTATAATACATAAAAAATAATTTTGGAATTGCTTTATCCATATCACTACCAAAAACAAACTTTATAAGAAAAGTTCATAATTTTTTTCAGCTCTCTTTATTCTCAGAATGCATCTCTTTGAGGATACAGAATATAGCATTTCAAAGTTGCATGGTTTAATTTCAATGAGGTATGACATTAAATTTCTTTGGTTTTGCTCTTTTTCAGTATGAAGTTGCTCAGTCGTGTCCGACTCTTTGCGACCCCATGGACTGTAGCCTACCTGGCTCCTCTGTCCACGGGACTTTTCAGGCAATAGTACTGGAGTGGATTGCCATTTCCTTCTCCAGGAGATCTTCCCGACCCAGGGATCGAACCCAGGTCTCCTGCATTGTAGACAGACGCTTTACCGTCTAAGCAACCAGGGAAGTCCAATTTCAGTATGAGGTTCCTTTTTGTCTCCATCTTTGTTGATTTATTTAAATTTTTTTTTTTTTAGCAAAACACATGCCTCAAAATCAAAACTTCTAAATAAATACTCAGAAAAATCATAGTCATATCTGTCAGTTCAGTCAGTCAGTTCAGTTGCTCCGTCGTGTCCGACTCTTTGCGACCCCATGAACCGCAGCACGCCAGGCCTCCCTGTCCATCACCAACTCCCTGAATTCACTCAGACTTGCATCCATCGAGTCAGTGATGCTATCCAGCCATCTCATCCTCTGTCGTCCCCTTCTCCTCCTGCCCCCAGTCCCTTCCAGCATCAAAGTCTTTTCCAATGAGTCAACACTTCGCATGAGGTGGCCAAAGGTCTGGAGTTTCAGCTTTAGCATCATTGTATTCCCACCTAATTCAAGTGATAATCAACTAAACTACTTTCCCTAGTAAAGGTTTATTTGTTTCAGCAAAATTAAGCAAATATCTATATAGTATAAATTCTTGTTATTTCTTAGAGGAAAGACAGCACGTTAAATGTATACGTTTGCACTGAGCTTTTTCCATACAGTAGCATATCCTAGAAATTGCTCCGTTATCTTCAAGATATCTCTATTGTAATTTGTATTTATTTGCTTTTTAGCAGCTACATAATACTTCAGAGTGTGAATGTACCTGAGCATATTAAATTTTCTACATATTTAAATTGTTTTTCAGTTTTTTGCTAATGCCACAATGAATAATCTTGCGCATATTTTTACTTGTATTTTTTACAGATTGCATCTTCAGACTAACTTTCTGGGATTGCTGGGTCAAAGAGTAAATGAAGCAAAACTATAGTTGCATAGCACAGGGAATTATAGTCATTACTTGTCATTCCTAATATTGGTGATTTGTTTCTATTGGATTTCATTTTGGTTAGTCTAAGTGTTTACTAGTTTTCATCCTTTAAATAACTAGTTTTGATTTTACTGATTTTTACCTATTCTGTGTTTTCTTTAAGTTCTGTTCTTTATTATTTCCCCTCACTGTACTTTATTTAGGTTTAAACTGCTGCTCTTTTGCTAACTTCTTCAGATTGATACATACAGATCATTTATTTTCAGGCTTTTTCTTCACATATGTACTTTGAGGGCTATTTTTTTTTTTTTTTCTGAAGATGTATTCAGTCCCATAACACAAATGTTATACATTCTCTTTTCATTATACTTAAACACAAAACATTTTCTATTAACAATATTTAATTAACAATTCTTCTTTTATGTATGGGTTATTTCATTTTCAAACTTTAGGAGGTTTTTTACTTACTTTCTTATTTACTGATTTCAAATTCAAATCTATTATAGTCAGAACATACTCTGTATTATTTCAGTTATATGAAGTATGCTGAGATTTGCTTTTTGTATGTGTAGTCCACCGTATGAAAATTTGGGGAAATATTCCAAGTACACTCATGTATACTGATTACTTGGATCCAGTGCTCTATATTGTCAATTAGGGTTAAGTTGATTAATCTTTCTTTTCAATTATTCTGTACTTTTACAGATTTTTTTCTGCTTTATCCATAGCTTTCTGGAAATTTTGTATTAAAAATCTTTCCTTATGATCATGGATTTATATATTTCTTAATTCTTTCAGTGTTTCCTCTATAAACTATATAATTAGGTACAAACAAATTTAAAATTATTATATATTCCTGATGAATTGACCCTTTTATCATTATTAAATGCCCCTCTTTACCTCCAGTAATGCTTCCCATCTTAAAATCTATTATATCTAATATGGGCATAGTTACATAAAATTTATGCTGATTGCTGTTTGAATGTTACACCTTTTTTTCTTTTACTTAACTTTCCGCTTTTATTGGGTCCTTATATTTAAGATTTAAGATTTTGTCTCCTGCCTGCAGCATATAATTGTCTTGTCTTGGTAATCTTTGACTATTAGTTATAGAGTTTAATAATCTTATTATGAATTTAATCAAGTATTGATACATTTGGATTTACTACTATCTTAATATTTTATTCTATTTACTCCACTTCTTTTAGCTTTCCTTTTCTCTCCCTTCCTAACTTCTTTTGGGTTTATCAAGTATTTTTCATTGTATTTTTGTCCTCTGTTACCTTTTAAGTTATACATTCACTAACTTTTAAAAATTTTATTTTATCATACTTGTGTTTTGGGTGGTTCTTCTAAGAATCTTTCAATTCCTAAATCTTATATAAATGTGTGTGTGTGTGTATTTATATATATTAGCATTCCTAGACAGTGCAAGGATATTAAAATACTTTAACTTCAATTACCTCTTTCTATTTTTGTGCTATTCTTGTCATGTATTTTGGTTAAATACCACAGTGCATCATTATTGATCTTTATAGTCACTATTACTTGAACATATTCTCAACTTTACCATTTACATTGTTAGTCTTCCCCTCTCTGCTTTCATTCTTCCCTATGCGGTGATGTTCCTTCTGTTGAAACAAATATTTCCTTTTAGGAGTTTTTGCTGGCATCAAATATTTCCTGTCTTGCCTTTTTTTATAAAGCAATTTCTTTTGTCTTCATTTTCGATAGATATTTCCACTAAGAGGGGAATTTTAAGATAACTATCTTTTTTTCTTACCATTTATGATTTTCATATAGGTTTCTTCTGGCTTCCACTTTTTTGTGTAAGAAATAAGTTAAGAATTGTGGAACTGTTACTCTGTCTTTTTTTTTCCTCCAAGATTTGTCCCTTTGTCATTATTTTATATTAATTTTACTATAATGTGCCTAGGTGTCATTTTCTTTGTCTCCATCCTGTTTTGTCTTCTAGTGTTTCTTGAATCTGTAGCTTAATATCTTTCATCAATTTTGGATAATTTGGGGCCTTTATTCAGGTCTTTCTTACTGTCTTAAAAGTCTATGCATCACATATATAAATTCTTTATGTATTAGATGCCTCTTATGCTCTTTTCTTTACTCTTAATCCTTATGAATATTTTTTACTGATTTATCTATCTTATTCACTAATCTTCTTTCTTGTAACTCTATGATAGCCTGTTAGCAAGGAAGCTGATCTCCTTAATGCAGTCAGGGATTAAGCTACTTGTAACTGGTTTTAGGCTTGGTCTTCTAATTTGCTATTATTCCCAGTGTATACTTCTCCAGAAGGCTTAACTAAATACCTAGAAGATTTGATGTAGTCAAATCTTGCTAGACTTTGAACTCAGTTTTTAATCTCCAAACGGCACTGTAATTCTCTGCCTCTTTTCAACTGTCTGCTTTTAGCTTCTGAGCCTTTCCACCCACACTGCATATGCACTAACAAATGACTCAAAGAGAAAAGCTGCCAAGAATAACACACTTAACTAGTTTTCCTCCTCTCTGGAATCCAGGGTCTCCAAGTTTTTGTTGCCTTGATTGCTTTCTGGTGTGTTCCAACAATTTTTATATCAAATCCAGCTTTATTTTTGCTCTCAGTGGGAGGGTGGTCTGCTACAAACCAGTTCTTCCTAGCTGGAGTATGAAATTTTAGATATTTTTATAAATATATTTAATGATAACTCCTCCATGAAACTTTTTTCTTATCATCTTATCAGAAATAATTTCTTGCTCCGCTAAATTCCTGTGAATATAGAGATTAATAGGATAGAATCTGGAGCCATTTGACTCAACCACGACTTTGGACAAGTTATTTAATTTTCTTTTTCCACAGTTTTCTGTTTAATAAGATCAAGATAAAATGTGCACTTATGTCACAGTGCTGTTAGAAAGATTAAATAAGATGATATATGTTAAACACATAGTAAGCATTATGTAAGTGTTAGATATTCTTAGTAATATTATTAGTAATATGATAGCACCTTTCATTAAATATTTTCTTATTTGAGCATATATTAATATAGATATGACAATTGTACATTCTCTAAGAGGAAATGTCTTCTTCATCTTTATTTGCAAGCCTTGAGTGCTGCCACACATGTCTATCCATTGCATTAATAAATGAATATAAAATTAACTGTATATATTCAAATTGGTTAATTTAATGAAGTGAAATGGCAGTTTGCTTTGAAAGACCCATAGCGAGGGAAAGAAGTTTATTTTTTGCAAATGAGAACTGGATCTGTAGATTTCCCATATCCATTTTAACACTATTTAGCTCCTTAAAAGAAGAAGTTGGGTTTTTGTGATGTCTTTATTTCAGCACTTAGCCCAGTTCTTGGTTAATGATAGATGCTCAACTAGTGTTCGTCAAGTGACTGAAGCAATGCTCATTCTGTCTTATTTATTACTAGGTACTGATGATCTAAAGTGGTTTTATTGAAAGTTCTTATTTATCTAGATTTCAACTTATCAAATCTCCAAAATTAAAAAAAGCTGCAATTTTTCTTTGAAGAGTCAGTTTTTCTTTTTTGAAGAGTCAGTTTTATTTCTCCTTTAGTGAGCTGTATTCCACTGACTATTTTAAAGGCTTCTTTTAAATAATTTGCATCAGGCAGTTATGCTTCTATTATGCTAAACTCTTATCACACAAGTGTGGCCCAGATGTCCATAGACCAAATAACTGAAACATCTTCTCACATGCTACAGAAGACAAAGAGAAATTTTCTATATTTTTTAAGCCAAGATTTCCCTTTTAAATTTTTGATCCTTATCCTTTTTTTTTTTTTTTTTCATGACATTAGCCAAAGTCTCATGGATCTTATTTTCTATATGTTGCCCTTCAGAGATGTCCTTTGATGACAAGAAGAAAATGTTCAAAGATTTGATCTGGACCACAGAGAACCACAGAGCTGTGCTACTTCTTTTTTCTTTGCCTTGACCTTACCCAGAAGAAAGCACTCCTTTAGGCTCAAACTCTTGAAAATGATTGAAGTCTCTCTTAGGATGTGCTTAGGTCATAGAAAAAAGAAAAAGTCATTTAAGTTCCATTCAAGGTACAGCCTCCCTTTACTGTATAGATTAAATTGGAAAGTACCATTGGGAAGGGAACGAGGATCATGAGTATTTAAAGTTTATCATAAATGAGAAGTTTGTGAACAAAGCCTGCCCATGAGACTGAGGATTGTGTCACAATACTTCTTAAAATCAAACCTGTAAAAAGGAGTACTCACCATACAATCACACCAAAGAACAAAAATTCAGTACATGCCTCATTATCACTCTGAGAAACGCCAGTACCAATGGTCTTTCTTAAGCTCTTGACCACCTTTTGACATTTTTCCTTTAAGTTACATCATCTTTGGAAGCTCACACAGCAACAAAAAAATTTTGTGTCTTGTCAATTATAAGTCTTTTTATGTTTTCTTTCTCACAGATTTTTGAAATGAGGAAAATACATGAGAAAGACATTTCTTAGATGAAGAGAGAAAGGAAATATTTGCCATAAAATGACTCACTGCCAAAGTTACTATTTTACTAGACAAGAGAACCAGCAGTCTTGAAATAAGTGTTTACAATAACAATGTTAAGTATTCATTTATCTATTTGACCATGTTAATTAAAAATGCTATGTACCAGACACTGCAAAATGGCAAGTGAATTTGTACTTGATGCCGATTTGAATTTATACATGATGCCGATTTGATCCAAGTTTTCTATACTCAGCGTATAGATTGTAAAACAATGCTATTGGGTGAGATTATATAAACCCTATACTATAGCTTTAAAGGTAAATAAAACAACTCCACTCCAAATTATTTCTCACTCCAACTGCTTTTACTATACTATACTCCATATCTTAGAGTCCACGGGTAAATAAATAATGTGCAATCCATTGTCCTTATTGCCACTGAAAACATAGTATTCATTCAGTGATTCTTTTACTCAACAAACATTCTGATTCTATTGTATGCAAGAACAAACTGTCCATACCCCAATTCAGCGTATTACACAGTGTTGAGATTTTGGGTCTAAGACAGAGATCAGTACTTTTATCTATAAAAGACCAGGAAATAAATATCTTACAGCTGTAAAAAGGAATGAATTTGAATCAGTTGAGATGAGGTGGATGAACCAGAGCCAGTTATACAGAATGAAGTAAGTCAGAAAAAGGAAAACAAATATCATATGTTGATGCATATATATGGATTCTAGAAAAATGGTACTGATGAACCTATTTACAGGAATAGAGATGCTGATGTAAAGCATGGTCTTGTGGACATAATAGGGGAAGGAGAGGGTGGGAGGAATCGAAAGAATAGCACTGACATGTGTATACTATCATGTGTAAAACAATTAATCGGAAGCTGCTATACAAACACAGGGAGCCCAGCCTAATGTTCTCTGATACCCAGAGGGGTGAGATGGGTCATGGGAGGGAGGCTCAAGAGGGAATGGATATACAGATACATATGGCTGATTCATGTTATTATACTACAGAAGCCAACATAACATTGTAAAGCAATTATCCTCCAATCAAAAAAAGAAAGAAAAAGAAAAAAATAAATGAGTATCTTAGACATTGCAGATCACAGAGCACTCTCCTGGCGATGCTGCTGTTGGTTTTTCCTTCTTCTTCTCCTCTTTCTCTGTTCCTGCGTCTTCCTTCTCCTCTTCAACCATTTAAAAATGTAAAAATCATTTTTTAGCTTATGGACTGTGAAAAACAGGCCTTGGGCTGGATTTGGCCAGCAAACCATCATTTGCCAGCCCTTGGTCTAAGGGCATGTCTTTATCAAAATATGCTGAGTTTAAAACTCACTCTCATCCTCTTTAGAGTTTCCCTGTCACCATAATAGGAATATTGAGCTTCATGATTCTCTTCCCATCATTCAATTTCTGCTTCAGTCTCCAGAGGGTAACTGATTAAGCTAGGGAACACATACATTTTATTTAGGAACCACTTTTGCTATGAAACATAATGGTTGTAACTCAACCCAAACTGAAGACCCCTTCAATATTGCTATACAGAATAATTTTTCTCTCAATGATTTAAAATCTCTTGAACAAAAAATAAGATTTTTATTTCCTTCTCAGATACAAAAATCCAACCAGATGATCTTTCATGCTACTGCTGCTAAGTCACTTCAGTCGTGTCTGACTCTGTGTGACCCCATAGACGGCAGCCCACCAGGCTCCCCCGTCCCTGGGATTCTCCAGGCAAAAACACTGGAGTGGGTTGCCATTTCCTTCTCCAATGCATGAAAGTGAAAAGCAAAAGTGAAGTCACTCAGTCATGTCCACCTCTTCGAGACCCCATGGACTGCAGCCTACCAGGCTCCTCCACCCATGGGATTTTCCAGGCAAGAGTACTGGAGTGGGGTGCCATCGCCTTGTCTGATCGTTCATATAAAAGGAACAATGTGTTTTAAAATACAATTCTTAAACAATAGAAGTACTGCTCTTTTAAATTGTTAATACCTAAACTCTAGAATCTGTCCTCAAGGATTCCAAAATAGTTTTGCCAAGGCTTAGAGAAGAGAAATGGTCATACACAGACACACACACACAGATGTGGGAAACACACTGACAGAGAGATCAACACACGTTACAATGAAGAAAGTAGATTGAGTTTTGTGTTATGGTTCTTGGAATCAATATCACTTGCTTAGTGTTCTACCTAATATGTGTATATATGGGTTGTTGTTGTTGTTCAGTTGGTAAGTTATGTCCAACTCTTCGTGACCCCATGGACTGTAGCCTGCCAGGCTACTCTGTCCATTGCCTGGGATTCTCCAGGCAAGAATACTGGAGTGGGTTGCCATTTCATATTCCAGGGGATCTTTCTGACCCAGAGGTCGAATCAGCATCTCCTGTGACTCTTGCATTGGCAGGCAGATTCCTTACCGCTGAGCCACCTGGGAAGTGGTCGATGTAGGTATAGATGATATAGATGTAGATATAAAAATAGGTTAGATGTAAAGATATAGTTCAGTTCAGTTCAGTTCAGTCGCTCAGTCGTGTCCGACTCTTTGCCACCCCATGAATCCCAGCACGCCAGGCCTCCCTGTCCATCACCAGCTCCCGGAGTTCACTCAGACTCGCGTCCATCGAGTCAGTGATGCCATCCAGCCATCTCATCCTCTAAACACCTCCAAATAATGATGGTTTAAGCAAGTTAGGTATTTGTCACTTAAAAGTCCTGATGTAGTTAATTCATGGCTTGCATGGCAGCTCCATAGTCTTCTGGGTCCAGGAAGTATCTGTCCTTCTGCTTTTTTTTTATCCCCAAGGTAAGTCCCTCAACCTCATGTGCTGACATATGGCTTCAGCTCACAAAGGGCAGAGGAAGGATCATATCTCTTTCATCAAAAAGAAATTCCAGAAACAGCACATCATCTTAGCTAGAACTTAGTCTCAAATTACAGCAGGCTGTAGGGTTAAGAAATGCACTCTTTTAAGAGACATGAAAATCATGTGTTCAAGAGAACAGATATTGAGAAGCAAACAACTCTTTCCCTATAGTGATCAGAATGTTTTGAGATCATTCAGTGACATTGAAAACTAATAGAATTATCTATAAAGGAGAAAACCTTAGAGGTACTTCTGACACAATAAGTAGAACAAATAATCATACCATTGAAAGTTACTTGAAAATATTCAGTGAAGGCTTAAGAAACTTCATTAGAAGACATTAGATGACAAAATCAATATAATACATTTTTATATTAGCACTACTTGTGATATTTCTAACTAGCAATAAGAATGAGAGGGAACATTTGTAGTTTGGAGCGTCCCTTATCCAACTTGTGTCAGACTTTATCTTTTTGGGCTGCAAAATCACTGCAGATGGTGATAGCAGCCATAAATCACTGCAGATGGTGACTGCAGCCATGAAATTAAAAGACGCTTACTCCTTGGAAGAAAAGTTATGACCAACCTAGATAGCATATTCAAAAGCAGAGACATTACTTTGTCAACAAAGGTCCATTTAGTCAAGGCTATGGTTTTTCCAGTGGTCATGTATGGATGTGAGAGTTGGACTGTGAAGAAAGCTGAGCACTGAAGAATTGATGCTTCTGAACTGTGGTGTTGGAGAAGGCTCTTGAGAGTCCCTTGGACTGCAAGGAGATCCAACCATTCCGTTCTAAGGGAGATCGGTCCTGGGTGTTCTTTGGAAGGAATGATGCTAGAGCTGAAACTCCAGTACTTTCGCCACCTCATGCAAAGAGTTAACTCATTGGAAAAGACTCTGATGCTGGGAGGGATTGGGGGCAGGAGGAGAAGGGGACGACAGAGGATGAGATGGCTGGATAGCATCACTGACTCAATGGACGTGAGTTTGAGTGAACTCCGGGAGATGGTGATGGACAGGGAAGCCTGGCATGCTGCAATTCATGGGGTCACAAAGAGTCGGACATGACTGAGCTACTGAACTGAACTGAACTTATCCAACTTCTTTTTGTTTGGTTAGTTCTGTGCCCAGTTTTCTTCAGAAGATTCACCTCTCCTCCTCTGGTACAGTCTTGGTAGAAATATCAATAGATACTCTGCTCAACTGAGGGTCTTGAGAATTAAGGTAAACCAATAAGATTCTCTTTGGATACACTGAAACCAAATCAAAATGACACCAAGTTGCAGTGGTTCAGCCTGTGCCTTTCTGATGAACTGTCAAACACATAACATCCTCAATTCCCATTCTATTTGAAATATACATCTATATACACGTTTCTTTATTTCATTGAAACAGCCCAAATTATTCCAATGAATTCTCTTTTGGTTTGTTTTTGGAAGCATCATATCTTGCTACTTACAAACAACAACAAAAATCTGGGGATATCTGGATAATAAATTGTGTACTGGGGTAAATATAAGATATATAAACGTACACACATACACATACATGCTAATAGGACTCATGAAAAAGAGAACAGAATTTTACTATATTGCTTTCTCTTTTGTGTATACTTGGTTTATTTTGTTTTTTTGCATGTATATGCTAAAAGGTGAAATATCCTACTCTAATTGTTTGAGAAACAATGGGAGGAAGTGGTAGCCGGAGAGAAAGCACATGATTTGGTAGATGGGGAAAGGTAAAATGAAACATTTTTAGGCCAGATGGAGTATGTACCCAGCAGCCTAATGATCTTAAGAGAGTGATTTTTCTGGGTTATACACAAGTCTAATATTTTTAAAGCCCTTGTTCCTAAGGATAAAATCATGCAATACAAATGAAAACACAAAGTGTGAATTAAATGCCTCTGGTTATATGAATACTGAGGGCTTTTTTTAATGTATGTGTGTGTCTTTATTATTGCTCTTCTATTGTCATTTCAAAAAATGAATTTCTAAGACAGCCCTTCTAAAAGGTACTTTAGGCTTAATGGCTACAGCATTTCTCAAAGTGTTCAGAGGGTCAACTTGATTCAATTATTTTCGTTTGGATAAAAGGAACAAACATTTTTGAGAATCTACTATGTTGGTTCTTAACCCCATTTAAATATTAGATTCACGAGAGAGCTCTTTAAAATGCAGATTTCGAGAACACTTAAAGTCTTCCTCCTCATCACTGTGATTTTGACACATCTAGCAAGTGCTAAGGATTGTACCTTACATTCTTTATATATAAGATCATACAGGGTAGTGGAGCAATTAAGAGGTCAGGCTCTGGACCCAGATTCCATTCAAATCCTGCCTGAGCACAAATTGGCTAGATACCTCTGGGCAATTTACTTAGCCTTATTGTATTTTGTGTTCCTCTGCTATAAAATGAGGACAGCGTTATTTTTGCTTCATTCTATTGTAATTTCTGGGTGGTTAGCATTCATTATCGTGGATTGCATAATAACTGATTTTAAATCCTTATAAAAATCCATTGAAGTTACTATTATTTTCATTTTAAATATAGGGAAATTTAGAGATGAAAAATGATTTTCCCAAGGTCATCTAAGCTAAGATGTGGTACATTAGCCATGATGGAGATTATATGAAAAACAATTACTGGAGTGAGTTTTGGTCATGGTGACCTCGGAATTGTTACAGAGTGCCTAAGTAGAGAAGTAATGTCAATTGTGTCATGTGGCTGTATGTCTCAGCAGAGTGACCCTGGCATAGGGATATTCATTTGGGTCTGTGACATGTAAATTGTGACTGAATGCCTGTGACTGAATATGGGAGTAAGAGTGAGCTCATGCAGGAATCACACACAGAAGACAGCAGAAGGCTATTACAGGTCTTGAGAATGTCAACAATTTATAGGACACATAGTCAAAGTGGAGACTGAAACAAGACTAAGAAGCCAGAGGCAATAGCAACCTCTGAGAAAGTGCTAACATAGAAAATTAGAGTGTGGGGTTGCACTAGAGAATGTTACCTGAAAGTGTTAAATAAACCCAAAGGTTTGAGGAAAAAGTTGTCACATGGTTTGAGAAAATTAAAGGTGATCTGGGTCCTAAGGCACAACAGCTAACTAGACTAAAAATGTGAGCATAGCAAGTATGAACATCACTTCAAGAAGTTTGGTGCTAAAGGGAAAGAAAGAGGATTATAGACCGGAAAAGATAACAGTAGGGGTTAAACAAAATAATGGAAAATGAAGGTAATGGATTTGTGGCTCAGTAACAATTTTCTCTGACCACTTTTTTTGAACTGAACCACTTCTGAATGAGTATATTATATGTGTGTCTGTTCAGGCATGAATGTAAATCAGAAGTGTAAACATTTTGAAGACTTTGCACAGTGAGCTTATGAAACTTAACCCCCTTGAGTAGTAAAGTGAAGCTGCAAGTCAATGCTGAGTAGAAAGAGCCTTAAGATGTGACAACTGTTGCCAAGTAAAGAGAAGGAAGCTTATGTTTTATTTTAAAGTTAATTCCATACGGGAGAAAATTGAAGTTATTGTTTTTGTTTAATTCCCAATAGTCTAGGATCCAACAAATTTTGGCAAAACATTGCTATCATACTACAATGGTTTCAAGTTTGTTTTCTTCATGTGATTGGAGATGGTTTTAAAATTCAATAATTTTATGTTAATATGACAAACACTCAAAATTTCTGAATAGAGAATTAATGACATTTTCTAAAATGAATGCATGGACATGAAAGCAAAAGGAATTTGTGTTTGAAGTAAAATTGTGACGTTTTACAGATCATTCACCATACCACAAAGAGACATGACTTACTTCTATAGTATTAAAGTATCACTTGTAAGCAATTTACTTTACACTTTCCCCTTTTTATTTTAGAAGTATATCTACATGACACGTGCTTTAGTGGAAATATAACTCAACATAGAGTTACACTGATGAGTTACTTCATTTATTTTATGATGTATTAGAATCATTCTACTTTCTTTCAGTTCTGTGAACAACAATCTTACTCCAAATGTGGTGACACTATATTTGCTGTTGATTTTGAGCTGTTTCTTCGACTGAACATTTTAGCAGGGATCCAGTTATGCTGCTCACTCAGTGGACTGCAGTGAAAAACATAACACCCAAAGACAGAGTATTGAAAATAACATGGGAGTCAAGTACATGTCTTAGTCACTCAGTCATGTCCAAATCTCTATGACCCCATGGACTGCAGCCCACCAGACTCCTCTCTCTGTTGTATTCTCCAGGCAAGATTACTGGAGTAGGTTACCATTTCCTAGTCCAAGGTATCTTCCCCACCCAGGCCTATTACTAAATGCTGGGAGATAGTGGGGCAGTGGGATGTAGGGAGAGGCCTCTGGAACAACGTCACAGGGCAGAAACTGATACCTCCCCAAACGAGATTACACTGAAGTTACAAAGAGGAAAATAAAGCCATCCACCAAAATGCATGCAACTACATCTTAGAGAATATGTGTGTAAAAGGAAATCTTTTACGTAGGAATATTTGAATGACTGGATCAAGTCAATATTTGTCAGCAGTCTCTTACTCAAGGACAAAGGTTGTGACTCAGTGCTTGATAGAGAAATACAAAAGTAAGATTTTGGCATCTTTTTGTTGAGTTGTATGATTGGTGCGCATATCCTCTAAGGGCAGGAACTGACATATTTTTTTATTCCCTGCTCAGAAAATCCCTTGCCAGTATTCCATGCTAAATACACATTTGGTATTTGGGGAAAAATATGGACATTATAAGGATACAGACTTGAATACCTACCCTGACCTCAGTCAGCACTAGACATATCCATATTTGCAAGTTCCTTAAGCATTCTGAGGTTGATTTCCTTCACTTTGAATAATAATATATAGGTTGAAGGTTTGTTGCAAGGAGTAAATAATGTGACAATTGTGCTATAATGCTTTATTATCTCTTAATATAATGCTTAAGATTGATGACATTGAATAAATATTAGTTCTATTCTTTTCTTCCCTTTATGATTCTTGATTATACTTAATTCATGATTTCCTGTGAAAACTCAGTGACTTGCATTAACGTCCCTGATTTTGGCCCAGGACAGTCCTCCATTACTGATTCTTGGTTCCTGACTCTAGGCCCCACATACTTGCTCTATAGCCATGATCCCCTCCCCTCCGTATCCTACCCCAGACTTCCTCATTTCCAGGACATATACTCTAGAAGTTCTTCCACCACTCTGTCTATCCTTACTTGCTCCACATTCCTCTCCATTTTTGATCCAACCATCTGGATACGGACACTATGACAGGTCCTGGCCTTTAACTTCCCATTTCTCACATTGCTTAGTGTCTTTATGACCTGTTCTGGGAATGTCTTCCTTCATCAACTCCATTCCACATTCAAAACTGTCTTTAAAGTGCAGTTCAAATACTACCTCTTCCAGAAAGGCAACTCTCATCTTAGAAACAAAGAACGACTTAATCCTAAATCGACATCTGGAAAGCGATCCATTCCCAAGTCTTAGTTGTGTCGCTGTTACTGATGTGTTTGTCGCCTTGCACTAGGTAGGCAGCATCACCCAGGGAAGACCTCTGCAGACTTTGAAGCTTGGGTGATTAGAGATTAAGTCCAGAATCAGTAATCCTGTGTAACACTGTGTTAGGTACTTCATTTCCTTGTGACTTAATTTCCTTGTAACTGAAATTGAAAGAACGCTTACCTTAGAGTGTCTCTCTGAGGATTAGAGATGATACAGATGAAACATCTAGAGTTCCTGAGATAAAATAAGTCCCTATTCAATGATTATTGTTGTTAATGGATTTGTGTGTGTGTGTCTTATTACTTCTCATATTACCTTGCATTTGTCTTAATGTTTAATCAATGTTGAATTTGTTATAATTTTTCAGAGTGAGACTTTTATTTGTATCCTTTTAGTAAATCCAACTCTTGTCTTCCCTGATTAAGTACCTAATATATTGTTGCTATGCATATATTAGGCCTGAATAATTTCAAAATGGATAGATGAATGATCCAGTTTATATCTATGAATGAAATCACTATTTTCATTGTCATGTCTAAGTACTAACAATTTGAGCTCATAAAACATAGAACTACTAAAATTAAGCAGCTAAATCTTGAGACAATATGAAGATGGCCTTTGGAATTAAGATTTGTTTACATCTAATATTATTTTATTTTGATATTGTCTGCATTTATTTACTAATATTTTATTTGTTGATATTTTATGCTACATAAAATTTTTAGCAACCAATTTTTTAAATGTATGAGTAGCATTATATGTATGAGACTATATGTATGACTATATATGTATATAGTATAATATATGTATGTACATATATACATATATATTTACAACAGTGATATTTGAAATAACTTATTCAGAATTTTTTATTTGTTCATTTGAACCCAGCTTCATCCAAACACCTGATAAAAATACCAAAGGACATTAGCACATACATATATCATGGAGATAAATAGAAATATCAAAGATGTGATAATTGCCCCCATATACTCTAATTCATGTAATGAGGTTATAGTAAGGAAAATTATACATTTCCTGACACAGAAAGTAGAGCTAGTGAATTTTCTACATAGTACATATCTATATATTAATGGCATGTATATATTAATGGCATGTATATCTTAGCTTTGTGTATCATCCATAGCTCTTGGGTGAGTTGTTACTAAATAACTATATGCCTCTTATCTATTTTTACTAGATTAATATCTCCTATGTCACACTTTGACCTCCTAGAGGTAACAGCATTGAACCTATATGACAGATAATAATGGAATACTGTTTTTATTGCAGTGAAAAGAAAAAGAAATACTAAAGGGATTAATACATAGTGCAATTGCTTATTAAGTGACTCAAAATCACTTGATATGTACAGTATATTATGTGTAAGGTCTGTATGTACTCAGTCGTGTCCGATTCTTTGAGACCCCATAGACTGTAGCCTGCCAGACTCTTGTGCCCATGAGATTTCCCAGGCAAGAATACTGGAGTGGGTTGCCATTCTCTTCTCCAGCGATTGAACCCATGTCTCTTATGTCTCTTGCATTGGCAAGTGGGTCCTTCACCAATAGCACCACCTGGGAAGCCCTGACTATAGGATAGTGTAACCATGGGGCTTCCTAGGTGGCGATAGTGGTAAAGAACCCACTTGCCAGTGCAGGAGATGTAAGAGACTTGGGTCAGTCCCTGGGTTGGGAAGATCCCCTGGAGAAGGGACTGGCAACCTGCTCCAGTGCTCTTGCCTGGGAAATCCCACGGAGAGAGGAGCCTGGTGGGTTACAGTCCATAGGGTCGCAAAGAGTCGGACACGACTGAAGCAATTTGGCATGTACACATGCATAGTCTATTAAGCATATGATAGCATCTGTCTAAATATATATATATATATATATATATATATACACCTTAATTTAAAAATGACTTATTGCTAAAACATGAAAACCATCATGAGCCTTCAGCGAGTTGAAAATATTTTTGCCGGAGGATTTGAAATATTGTGAGAGTTACCAAAATGTGACAGAGACATGAAGTGAGCAAATACTTTTGGAAAAACAACACCCAGAGACTTGCTAGACACAGGGTTGTCACAGACCATTAATATCTAAAAACTGTAATACAGTGAAACAAGGTGTGTCTGTATTCGTTTAATGGAATAGTACACAGCAATGAGATTGATAAATTGTAAGTACATGGATAAATTTACAAACATAAAACTGAGCAACAGAAACCAAGAACATGTTCTGTATGATTTCATTCGTGTGAAATTCAGAAGACACTTAAAACTATAGTGTTTAAGAATACAAGCTTAAGGAAGTGTTTACCATACAAGGCATGATAATGATTACCTTTTTGGGATAGTAATTAAAAGGTAGTAAATGGCAACCCACTCCAGTGTTCTTGCCTGGAGAATCCCAGGGACAGGGGAACCTGGTGGGCTGCCGTCTATGCGGTCGCACAGAGTCGGACACGACTGAAGCAACTTAGCAGTAGCAGCAACTGTTACCAAACTTGCAAAAATAAAAGTATCACATGGAAATACTGTAAACAATTGTATGCCAACAAATTAGATAATTTAGAGGAAATGACCAAATTCCTAGAAATACAAGTTACCAAAACTGACTCAAGAAAAAAAATAGAAAATTTGAGTAGATCTATAACAAAAAGAATGAAATAGTAACTTAAAGACTTCCCACAAAGCAAAGCTCAGAATTTGATAACGTGACAGGTGAATTTTATCAAACATTTAAATAGGAATTAATAGCAACCCTTCACAAAATTTTCCAAAAAACAGAGGGAGAAGGAACTCATTCTATTGAGTCAGTGTTACCCTGATACCAAAATCAGTCAAAGATATCAAAGAAAAGTCCCATGTCCCATATACTTTCCTGATCCACATCAGAAGTGCAGCCAACAGGTCACACAACCAGAATCTAGAGCACAAAGTGCATAAGTCAGAGCATACTCTCTGGCTCTGCCCTGCCCCCACAGACCTCCCCTCATCCTTCTACAGTCCAGGGGCTGAGAACCCTGGCACCCTGTGTACTCTCTACAGCCATGGAGAACCTCCCTACCTTGGGAACCTGTATAAGAAAGCCGTATTGAGCAATCACATGCAGAACTGGGAGAGGCAGAGGGCAAATAAAGGCACCTATCAAGTTCACTAGTTGACAGAAACGAGGGCCAGGTGGTAGAAACCAGAGGAGGCTTTTGTGGTTGCAGAGTTTCACTGACAGGCTTATCTGGAGCAGGAAAGACCACAGTGAGCATGGTTTTGGAGGAGTACTTGGCTTGCCAGGATACCATGCTATACTTTGGATGGTGACAACATTCATCAAGCTCTCAATAAAAACCTTGGCTTTAGTCTTGAATAGAGATGGGAATGTTTGATGAGTTGCAGAAGTTACTAAGCTGTTTACAGGTGCTGGCTTAGTGTGCATCACATATTTTATACTACCTTATACTCGAGATCTTGGGCTCCAAACTCACTGCAGATGGTGAATCACTGCAGTCCCTTTGGGAGGAAAGCTATGACAAACCTAGACAGTATATTAAAAAGTAGAGACATCACTTTGCCGACAAAGATCTGTATTGTCAAAGCTATGGTTTTTCCAGTAGCCATGTACCAATGTGACAGTTGGACCATATAGAAGGCTAAGCGCTGAAGAATTGATGCTTTCCATTTGTAGTGCTCGAGAGGATGCTAGAGTCCCTTGGACAAGAAGAAGATCAAGTAAGCCAATCCTAAAGGAAATCAACCCTGAACATTCACTGGAAGGACTGATGCTGAAGCTGAAGCTCCAGTACTTGGACCACCTAATGCCAAGAGCTGACTCACTGGAAAGACCCTGATGCTGGGAAAGACTGAAGGCAAAAAAAGAAGGGGGTGGCAGCGGATTAGATGGTTATATAGCACTACCAACTCAATGGACATGGATTTGGGTGGACTTCAAGAGATAGTGGGACAGGGGAACCTGGTGAGCTACAGTCCATGAGATAGCAAAGAGTTAGACACAACTTAGCAACTGAACAACAGCAACAATACTCAAGATCACCACAAGTGAAGTCGCTCAGTCATGCCAACTCTTTGTGACCCATGTACTGTAGTCTACCAGGCTCTCCATCCATGGGATTTTCCAGGCAAGAATACTGGAGTGGGTTGCCATTTCCTTCTCCAGGAGATATTCCCAACCCAGGGACTGAACCCTGGTCTCCCGCATTGTAGGCAGATGCTTTACCGCCTCAGCCACCAGGGAAGTCAACCTCGGTAGGGGCGTCCTGTGTTGGCTTGAGCTGTCAAGGTCAGAATCCAAAGGTGGATTTTTGGCTGGAGGGAGCATCTTGTCCTGGGTCCTGCCCTGGGAAAATCACCAGGGAAGTGAGGACCCTCTCAGCTGCAGGGCCCTTGGACTCCTAAGGCTGCTTGGTGCTGGCTGCTGGGGTTCCCTTCTAACCAGTCGATCTGGGCCACCACAGACTAGCTGGAGGCAGCTGCCACCATTTCCACCAACAAGAAACAGGTGGGCCACACCCTGGCTAGAAAGAAAGAAAGTGCAGTTGCTCAGTAGTGTCCGATTCTTTGTAACCCTATGGACTGTAGCCTACCAGGCTCCTCTGTCTATGGAATTTTCCAGGCAAGAGTACTGGAGTGGGTTGCCATTTCCTTCTCCAGGGGATCATCCGGACCCAGGGATTGAACCTGGGTCTCCCGCATGGTAGGCAGACGCTTTACAATCTGAGCCACCAGGGAAGATGTTCTTTTTCAAGATCACCGTATTGCATGGCAAATTCCTCAGGGTGTGTTTGCCTCTTTTTTTTTTTTTTTTTTTTGAAGTATTTGTTGATGCTTCCCTGTATGTTAGTGAACAGAGCTATTAAAGGACTCTAACAAAAACCACAGGCTAGAGAATTAAAGATTTCATTTGAATCAGTTCTGAATATAAAAAACCAAAGACCCCTGAACTGATGCTGAAAATAGACTTGTGATAGAAATGACTGTATGCAGTAAGAGTTTTGGAACTTCTCTGGGAACAGGGTGTTGTACCTGTGACATCCTGTGTGTGCCAGAAAATAAACTTCATTTGGCAAAAACAGATGGAGAAAAATTACAGCATTAAAAATTAATAAAGTGGATATGCAGTGACCTACAGGTTTTGGCAGAAGGTTGGCCCAGCCCATTGAATGGTTTTATGAGAGAGAGGGAGAACTTGCAATACCTTCATTTTGATTGTCTTCTGGATGGGGGTGTCATTTTAATTTGTCAGTGCCTGTAGTTCTGACAGGCTACTCAAAAAGATAAATGCTGGACATCTGGACAGCATTTTCCCTGATGTAAAAGGGTCACTGTTTGGCTCTTCTTTACAATACTGAGCTTTTTTTTTCTTTTTTTTTTTAACACAGGAAGAAAGAGCACTGTGTTAGACAGGAAGGAACAGCATTCAGGACCACCCCTACATCAAGATTGTTTTACAGAAAGGAGATTGGCTGATAGGAGACTTTCAAGTCTTTGACCAAATTTATTGGAATGAATGACCTTTGTCAGTATTCCACTCTTACTGAGCTAAAGCAGATGTTTAAAGACATGAATGCTGATGCTGTATTTGTATTTAATTACAAAACCTAGTGTACAATGGACATGCTCTTTTAATGCGGGATACTCAAAAGCAAATTCTAGAGAGGGCCTACAGGTTCCCTGTCTTTCTCCTTCACCCTGTTGGTGACTGGACAAAAAGATAATAATGTTCCTTTGATGTGGCACATGAAGCAGCAAGCTGAACTGCTGGAGGAAAAAATCATGAATTCTGAAACAGCAGTGGTGACCATCTTCTACAAGCATGCTGGACCAAATGTGGTCCAATAGCACTGCAGATTCTATTCTGCAGTCTGGAATCAAGATTGCCAGGAGAAATATCAATAACCTCAGATATGCAGATGACACCACCCTTATGGCAGAAAGTGAAGAGGAACTAAAAAGCCTCTTGATGAAAGTGAAAGTGGAGACTGAAAAAGTTGGCTTAAAGCTCAACATTCAGAAAATGAAGATCATGGCATCTGCTCCCATCACTTTATGGCAAATAGATGGGGAATCAGTGTCAGACTTTCTTTTTGGGGCTTCAAAATCACTGCAGATGGTGATTGCAGCCATGAAATTAAAAGACTCTTACTCCTTGGAAGAAAAGTTATGACCATAGACAGCATATTCAAAAGCAAAGACATTACTTTGCCAACAAAGGTCTGTCTAGTCAAGGCTATCGTTTTTCCAGTAGTTGTGTATGAATGCGAGAGTTGGACTATGAAGAAAGCTGAGCACTGAAGAATTGATGCTTTTGAACTGTGGGGTTCGAGAAGACTCTTGAGAGTCCCTTGGACTGCAAGGAGATCCAACCAGTCCATTCTAAAAGAGATCGGTCCTGGGTGTTCTTTAGAAGGAATGATGCTAAAGCTGAATCTCCAGTACTCTGGCCACCTCATGCGAAGAGTTGACTCGTTGGAAAAGACTCTGATGCTGGGAGGGATTGGGGGCAGGAGGAGAAGGGGACGACAGAGGATGAAATGGTTGGATGGCATCACAGACTCGATGGACGTGAGTTTGAGTGAACTCCGGGTGTTGGTGATGGACAGGGAGACCTGGTGTGCTGCAATTCACGGGGTCGCAAAGAGTCAGACACGACTGAGTGACTGAACTGAACTGAACTGAGCATTGCAGAACATTGATGGTTTCAAGAGTCAATGTTTATAATGTTGAATGAGACTGCTGGCATATCTCATCCAGAAAACAGGGATGGGTCTTTAAAAGCCAACTCACTATAACAATTGTAGCAAGAAAAAGAAATGCAAGAAGGCAAAATGGTTGTCTGAGGAGGCCTTACAAATAGCTAAGAAAAGAAGAGAAGCTAAAGGTAAAGGAGAAAGGGAAAGATAAACCCAACTGAATGCAATGTTCCAAAGAATGGCAAGGAGAGATAAGAAAGCCTTCTTAAGTGAACAATGCAAAGAAATAGAAGAAAACAATAGAATGGGAAAGACTAGAGATCTCTTCAAGAAAAGTAGAGATACCAAGGAAATATTTTATGCAAAGATGGGCACAATAATGGACAGAAGTAGCAAGGACCTAACAAGCAAAAGGTTGCAAGAATACACAGAAGAACTATACAAAAAGGGTCTTAATGACCCAGATAACCATGATAGATAACCATGTCACACACCTAGAGCCAGACTTGCTGGAGTGTGAAGCTAAGTGGGCTTTAGGAAGCATTACTCAAACAAAACTGCTAGCGGAGGTGATGGAATTCCAGTTGAGCTATTTCAAATTCTAAAAGATGATGCTGTGAAAGTGCTGCACTCAATATGCCAGCAAATTTGGGAAACTCAGCAGTGGCCACAGGACTGGAAAAGTTCAGTTTTCACCCCAATCCTAAAGAAGGGCAATGCCAAAGAATGTTCAAACTACTGCACAGTTGCACTCATTTCACAAGCTAGCAAAGCAGTACTAAAAATCCTTCAAGCTAGGCTTCAATAGTACATGAACCAAAAACTTTCAAATGACAAGTTGGATTTAGAAAAGGCAGAGGAACCAAAGATCTAATTGCCAGCTTCCTCTGGATCATGGAAAAAGCCAGGGAATTCCTGAAAAACATCTACTTCTGCTTCACTGACTACACTAAAGACTTTGTGTGGATCACAACAAAGTGGAAATTTGAACAACAGAATGGGTCAGAACTGGGCAAGGAGTACATCAAGGCTGTATATTGTCACCCTGCTTATTTAACTTCTATGAAGTGTACATCATGAAAAATGCTGATCTGGATGAAGCTCAAACTGGAATCAAGATTGACAGGAGAAATATCAAGAACTTCAGATATGCAGATGCAGATGCCACCACCCTAATGGCAGAAAGTGAAGAAGAACCAAAGAGCCTCTATATGAAGGAGAAAGGAAAGTGAGAAAGCTGGCTTAAAATTCAAACTAAGATCATAGTATCTTGATCCATCTCTTCATGGCAAATAGATGGGAGAAAATGGAAACAGTGACACATTTTGGTTTTTTTGGGCTCCAAAATCACTGGACTGCAGCCACAAAATTAAAAGATGCTTGCTCCTTGGAAGAAAAGCTATGACAAACCTAGACAGCATATTAAAAAGCAGAGACATCACTTTGTTAACAAAGGTCTCGATAGTCAAAGCCATGGTTTTTCCAGTAGCCATGTACGGATGTGAGAGTTGGACCATAAAGGGTGAGGACTGAAGAACTGATGCTTTTGAGCTGTGGTGCTGGAGAAGACTCTTGAGAGTCCCTTGGACTGCAAAGAGATCAGACCAATCAATCCTAAATGAAATTAATCCTGAATATTCATTGGAAGGACTGATGCTGAAGCTGAAGGTCCTATATTTTGGCAACCTGATGAGAAGACCTGACTCACTGGAAAAGACCCTGATGTAGGGAAAGACTGAGGGCAGGAGAAGGGGACAACAGAGGATGAAATGTTTGGATGGCATCATCAACTCAATGGACATGAGTCTGAGCAAACTCCAGGAGACAGTAAAGGACAGGGAAGCCTGGCATGTTGCAGTCCGTGGAATTGCAGAGTTGATATGACTGAGTGACTGAAGAACCACAGCAATGTGGAAAATGGATTGGAGAGTACAAAGAGAGGAAATTAGAATGGAAAGGAAGCAATTGGAACAGATAAGACTCCAGATGATAAGTGTTGGACTGAAGTACTGGTAGTAATGACATAGAAACAAATTAATTTGACAATTATTTTGGAGGCAGCTTCATAATGTATTGAATGTCGGTTACTTAAAGATAAGGGAAAGGTGAGAAAAAAGACTTTATGTTTTCTGATTAGTAAACAAGATGGATAGTTGATTCAACAACAAGAAAGAGAACACTGGAGAAGGAACTGTTTGTAGAGGAGGGTTTGGAGAAAGATAGATCACAGTATACAACTAAATCTATTGAATTTAAGTACCAAAGATGAAATAGACCTGTCAAGAGACGGGAGATGAGTTTATGTGCAAGCAAGAAACAGAGACGAGAGAAACTGGAGGTCCTACTGAGTAAGGTGAAAAGGTCTTGTTTTTTTCCTAGTACTTTGGTTCCATTTCTACAGATCTGTCTGCTAATTCTCATTCTGCAATTGTATCTTTCTGTTCCTTGAAATCAAAGGATCTTTGAATAATAGTCAAGATATCTTTCCCTCTTCAGTCTCTCAGGTCAAAATATCTATGCAGTATTTGTGGTAGAAATGTTTCAGTAACAGGTGAAAATAAAATAAAAGCCTCTAGACTCAAAATTATTTAAACAACAAAGAGGATTACTGACTTAAGTAACTGAAAAGTCAGAATAAGTCTCGATCTCACACCTCAGATGAACTCTTCAAGGATCTTCTTTCTCGTCTCCTCTCTACTCTGGCCCTCTGGTGGCTGTATCCCTGCTCTGCCCTGGTAGCCCTCTGGGAGTTCGAGGTTCTTCTGACAGTTTCAGCAGAATGTTTGCAGCAGTTCTTCATCCTTAGGGAAGTGAGAATCCTCTTACAGTAGCTGTTATACATCAGTTTCCTTTCACTGGCCTGAACATTTATTGGTTTCCCTGGTGGCTAGATGACAAAGAACCTGCCTGACAATGTCGGAGATGTGTGTTCAATCCCTGGGTCAGGAAGCTCTTCTGGAGAAGGAAATGGCAACCAACTCCAGTATTCTTGTCTGGGTAATCGGTGAGCTTTGGTGATTGGGGTCGCAAAAGAGTCAAACATAACTTACTAACTAAACAACAACTATTTCAATCCCTGTGACAAGATTAACAAATATTCCTTATTTTGTAATGGGATTATATCTCATGCATCATACATTGACAATATCAAAGTCGAAATGCATTTAATACACCTAGTATAAGAAAATAATATCTTAGCTTCAGTTCAGTTCAGTCGCTCAGTCTTGTCCGACTGTTTGTGACCCGATGAATCTCAGCACGCCATGCCTCCCTGTCCGTCATCAACTCCCGGAGTTCACTCAAGCTCATGTCCATTAAGTCGGTGATGCCATCGAGCCATCTCATCCTCTGTCGTCCCCTTCTCCTTTTGTCCCCAATCCCTCCCAGCATCAGAGTCTTTTCCAGTGAGTCAAATGTTTGCATGAGGTGGCCAAAGTATTGGAGTTTCAGCTTTAGCATCAGTCCTTCCAATGAACACACAGAATTGATCTCCTTTACAATGGACTGGTTGGATATCCTTGCAGTCCAAGGGACTCTCAAGAGTCTTCTCCAACACCACAGTTCAAAAGCATCAATTCTTCAGTGCTCAGCTTTCTTCACAGTCCAACTCTCACATCCATACATGACCACTGGAAAAACCATAGCCTTGACTAGATGGGCCTTTGTTGGCAAAGTAATGTCTCTGCTTTTTAATATGCTATCTAGGTTGGTCATAACTTTCCTTCCAAGGAGTAAGCGTTTTTAATTTCATGGCTGCAACCACCATCTCCACTGATTTTGGAGCCCCCAAAAAGAAAGTCTGACACTGTTTCCACTGTTTCCCCATCTATTTCCCATGAAGTGATGGAACCAGATGCCATGATCTTCGTTTTCTGAATGTTGAGCTTTAAGCCAACTTTTTCACTATCCTCTTTCACTTTCATCAAGAAGCTTTTTAGTTCCTCTTCACTTTCTGCCATAAGGGTGGTGTCATCTGCATATCTGAGGTTATTTATATTTCTCCCGGCAATCTTGATTCCAGCTTATGCTTCTTCCTGACCCACATATAGGTTTCTCAAGAGGCAGGTCAGGTGGTCTGGTATGCCCATCTCTTTCAGAATTTTCCACAGTTTATTATGATCCACACAGTCAAAGGCTTTGGCATAGTCAATAAAGCAGAAATAGATGTTTTTCTGGAACTCTCTTGCTTTTTCCATGATCCAGCAGATGTTGGCAATTTGATCTCTGGTTCCTCTGCCTTTTCTAAATCCAGCTTGAACATCTGGAAGTTCACAGTTCACATATTGCTGAAGCCTGGCTTGGGGAATTTTGAGCATTACTTTACAAGCTTGTGAGATGAGTGCAATTGTGCAGTAGTTTGAGCATTCTTTGGCATTGCCTTTCTTTGGGATTGGAATGAAAACTGACCTATTCCAGTCCTGTGGGCACTGCTGAGTTTTTCAAATTTGCTGGCATATTGAGTGCAGCACTTTCACAGCATCATCTTTCAAGATTTGAAATAGCTCAACTGAAATTCCATCACCTCCACTAGCTTTGTTCATAGCAATGTTTTCTAAGGCCCACTTGACTTCACATTCCAGGATATCTGGCTCTAGGTGAGTGATCACACCATCGTGATTATCTGGGTCATGAAGATCTTTTTTGTACAGTTGTTCTGTGTGTTCTTAGCCTAGCATAGTTTAAACAAGGTCAGAAATCATATATAAAAAAACTAATAAACAGAAACTTCAATTAAATAGAGTTGGGAGACCAGAACAGTGATCTCTTGACTTAAGATCATAGCCAGATACAAAAATTAGACTTCTCCTATTTCCTGGAAAGGACTCAGCCACTAAAAATCAAAGACTCTTTGTTTACTATAGCCCCCCCAACTTCCTCTTTTGAAATTATAAAGATAGTGTCTTACAGTTCCTCCATACATTTTAATCTGTTGCTATCATCATATTTTGATCTTTAATCCACACAAAATTAATTATGGTCTTTTGTTAGAGACCTTTTCCTTTTGCTATATTAATAATAAAATGTCTGAATATTATTTAATCAATAGTCTATCCTCCACTGGTAGGCATTGGTTCCTCTGCCATATATAAGCTTTCCATTCAAACACTGATCTATTTCAAGTCTCTGTTCAATTCCATTGGTGTATTTATCTTTCCCAGAACAATGCATACTGTCATTATTGTTTATAGTTTTATAGCTTATATTAAGTATTTTTATATGGAAAGAAATCTCCTTGTATTGTGCTTCTTCCAAATTATTGTGGATATTTTCATCTTTGAGATTTCCATATACATGCTTTATCATCATCCTGTCAAGTTCCATGTAGGTTAAACAAAGCAAAACAAGATTTTGATTGGAATTTTTTATTTCTCTGGCTCAGATATCCAGTTTTGGTAGCAGTGGAGAGGGTGAGGCTTAGATATTAATTATTGATTCTTTTTTTTTTTTTAATCACTGAGGATTAGTCAGGATTTTAATTCTTCTGAATCACTATTGGCTAGTTACATTTCTCTAGAAAACTGAACAGTTTGTGTTAAGTTTTCAAACTTAATAACATAAGATCTTTTAAAAAATATCTTTTCTTTCTATTTACATAGTTAGGATTTTTTCTCTGTTCATGTGCTTTTTGGATGGATTCTCTTTCTTTCTTTCTTGCTCAGTCTTGCCAGAAGGTGTCTATTTTATTAGATTTTTCAAAAAATGAGTGTTTGGCTCTGTGGATCCTCTCTATTTTTTTTTCTATTCAATTAATTTATCCTCTTATTATTTCACTCTTCCAACTTCCTTTCATTTTATTGTGCTGTTCTTTTTCTAACTGCTTTGAGTTGAATACTTAGGTCATCACTTTTCAAACTTTATAAGTAAGAAGAGTGTTAAAGGCAGGAGGAGAAAGGAGCAGCAGAGGATGAAATGGTTGAATGGCATCACTGATTCAATGGACATGAGTCTGAGCAAATTCCAGGAGATGGTGCAGGACAGGGAAGCCTGGTGTGCTTCAGTTCATGGGGTTACAAAGAGTTGGACACAACTTACAACTGAACAACAACAACAATAAGAATGTTAAAATTATTTTAAGTAATGGATATTTCATCAATTTTCAATCCTAGATATTTTATAATGTTCATCATTATTCCTGTTTAGAGACAAACATCATTTGAAAGCATCTTTTATTATAATTTCCAAGTTCAGTTCAGTCCAATCACTCAGTTGTGTCCAACTCTTTGCGACCCCATGAACCACAGCATGCCAGGCCTCCCTGTCCATCACCAACTCCCGGAGTCCACCCAAATCCATGTCCATTGAGTTGGTGATGCCATCCAACCATCTCAGCCTCTGTCATCCCCTTCTCCTCCTGCCCTCAATCTTTCCCAGCATCAGGGTCTTTTCAATGAGTCAACTCTTCACATCAGGTGGCCAAAGTATTGGAGTTTCAGCTTCAACATCAGTCTTACCAATGAACACCCAGGACTGATATTTAGGATGGACTGGTTAGGTCACTTTGCAGTCCAAGGGATTCTCAAGAGTCTTCTCGAACACCACAGTTCAAAAGCACCAATTCTTCGGCACAAGGCTTTATACTCCAACTCTCACATCCATACATGACAACTGGAAAAACCATAGCCTTGACTAGATGGACATTTGTTGACAAAGTAATGTCTCTGCTTTTTAATATGCGGTCTAGGTTGGTCATAACTTTCCTTCCAAGGAGTAAGTGTCTTTTACTTTCATGGCTGCAGTCACCATCTACAGTGATTTTGGAGCCCAGAAAAAATAGTCAGTCACTGTTTCCCCATCTATTTCCCATGAAGTGATGGGACCAGATGCCATGATCTTCGTTTTCTGAACGTTGAGCTTTAAGCCAACGTTTTCACTCTCCACTTTCACTTTCATCAAGAGGCTCTTTAGTTGGTCTTCACCTTCTGCCATAAGGATGGTATCATCTGCATATCTGAGGTTACTGATATTTCTCCCGGCAATCTTAATTCCAGCTTGTGCTTCTTCCAGCCCAGTGTTTCTCATGATGTACTCTGCATATAAGTTAAATAAGCAGGGTAACAATATACAGCCTTGGCGTACCCCTTTTCCTATTTGAAACCAGTCTGTTGTTCCTTGTCCAGTTCTAACTGTTGCTTCCTGACCTGCATATAGGTTTCTCAAGAGGCACGTCAGGTGGTCTGGTATGCCCATCTCTTTCAGAATTTTCCACAGTTTATTATGATCCACACAGTCAAAGGCTTTGGCACAGTCAATAAAGCAGAAATAGATGTTTTTCTGGAACTCTCTTGCTTTTTCCATGATCCAGCGGATGTTGGCAGTTTGATCTCTGGTTCCTCTGCCTTTTCTAAATCCAGCTTGAACATCTGGAAGTTCACAGTTCATGTATTGCTGAAGCCTGGCTTGGAGAATTTTGAGCATTACTTTACTAGCATGTGAGATGAGTGCAATTGTGTGGTAGTTTGAGCATTCTTTGGCATTGCCTTTCTTTGGGATTGGGATGAAAACTCACCTTTTCCAGTCCTGTGGCCACTGGTGAGTTTTCCAAATTTGCTGGCATATTGAGTGCAGCACTTTCATAGCATTATCTTTCAGGATTTGAAATAGCTCAACTGGCATTCCATCACCTCCACTAGCTTTGTTTGCAGTGATGCTTTCTAAGGCCCACTTGACTTCACATTCCAGGATATTTGGCTCTAGGTGAGTTATCACACCATCGTGATTATCTTGGTCATGAAGATCTTTTTTGTACAGTTCTTCTGGGTATTCTTGCCACCTCTTCTGAATATCTTCTGCTTCAGTTAGGTCCCTACCATTTCTGCCTTTTTTTGGGCCTACCTTTGCATGAAATGTTCCCTTAGTATCTCTAATTTTCTTGAAGAGAACCCTAGTCTTTCCCATTCTGTTGTTTTCCTCTATTTCTTTGCATTGATTGCTGAGGAAGGCTTTCTTATCTCTCCTTGCTATTCTTTGGAACTCTGCATTCAAATGGGTATATCTTTCCTTTTCTCCTTTGCTTTTCACTTCCCTTCTTTTCACAGCTATTTGTAATGCCTCCTCAGACAGCCATTTTGCTTTTTCACATTTCTTTTTCTTGGGGATGGTCTTGATTCCTGTCTCCTGTACAATGTCATGAACCTCCATTCAAATTAGCATTTTAACAATTTCTAAAGTAAATACATTCCATACAGAAAAGATCACCTGTTTGACAACAATTCTTTGTATTTTCTTTCCTTTTTTTTTTTTGCAAGAACCTGCTTAATTATGTAGAATGCAGAAATTTCTTATATATGTTCCATGCATATTTGTGAAGAATGTACACTCTCTAATTGTTGGAGACTCAGTCCAAGCTTGGACTGCTCGCCAAATAACAGGTCACTAAATGGAGAGATGAGTTGTTGGGTCAAGAAATAACAACCTTAATCAGAAACCCAGCAAACCAAGAAGATGGTAGACTGGTGTCCCAAAGAACTATCTTCCTGAAGTTTGTATGCTAGTTTCTTTCACAGAACAAAGAGTGGGGAGATGAGGATGTAAAGTAAAAAAGGCAATAAGTCATTACAAGCATTTCCTGGTTTTGCCCAGACACTGGAAGATATATGTAATTGCTTCTTTCCTATAGCCGTTCATAGGTGGGCCTGGTCAGGATGTTTCCTGTGAGCTGAACGGGGAGGTATTTTAGTTCAGGCATGGGAGGCAGGGTTCCTAGAGATGGGCTTGTGTGTATACTTTGTTATAAGCAACATCCCTTTAGTGATTAATTTGTAGCAAAGCAATAGAATACAAAAGTTAGGGTAAAAGAAACAAATTTAATATGGAGTCAGACTTGTTCCTCCCTATTACAGAGTTGTAGATATTCTCATTATGTCAGACTTGCTAATTATGTTGTTAAAATCCTCAGTGGTTCTGTCTGCTGTCTCTATCAAGCATTATAAATGAGTTTAAAATTTCCTATTATGAATGTTCATGGATGAATTTCTCTTTAAAATTCTGTCAGTTTTGCTATCTGTGCATTAAAATATATATAAAGATTATCGAATTGGGTGCTTATAAATTTAGATTTATCTTTCTGCAAGAATCTTACCTATTATTAAACATTAATATTCTTTATCTCCCAAACATATTTTTACTTTGAAGTCAATTTTGTCTAATATATAGAGAGAGGTGGATATATTTACAAAGCTATGCCAGATTACTTTGTTCAGTATTTGCCTAATATTTATCCTTTAACTTTTCATTATTATATGTCTAAAATGTTTAAGGTTGTGTTTTGCAAAAAGTATATATATAGAGAGATTTTGTTATTTATCCTAATTTGAAAACATTCTTATTTTGACGTGCACGTTTACTCTACTGACATTTATTGTGATCACTAGTATATTTTGAATTAGTTCTTCTACTTTGTATTTATTCTGTTTTTTCTTTGCTTCATTTTATTTTTTACCTTTCCTGTTTGCTTTTGAATCCATCAGGAATTTTTACATAGTATTTTCCTCCACCAATGGTGAGAAAATTGTAAGCATTTAGGTAAGATAAAATTATCTTTTGTAACTAGTCCTCATGTATAATATTAGTGGCTTTATGCTACACTGTTTGTGGGCTTCCCAGGTGGTGATAGTGGTAAAAAATATGCCTGCCAATGCAGGAAATATAAGAGATGCAGATTCAATCCCTGGGTGGGGAAGATTCCCTGGAAGAGCATATGGCAACCCACTCCATTATTCCTGCCTGGAGAATCGCATGGACAGAGGAGCATGGAGGGTTACAGTCCACAGGGTCGCAAAGATTCAGATATGACTAAAGTGAATCAACAAGCACGCATGCAAAACTTACCAGGAGCTGGAGCCAGTAATTGGTAGGAACAATCGATCAGTTGCTGAAGGCTGAGTGTGGACTAGCTTGAGGCTTAAAACTCCTAAAGGGCCCATCATAGGGAGTTCCCTGTACTTTCATGAGTTCCAGTTCCAAGAGCTCATATCTGAGGAAAAATTCCCTCTTGTTCTGGAAAGGAGGAAGAGAAAAGTAGCAATGTTGAAGTATACTCAGAGCCTTCTGTTCTGCATAACAAAACCCTGTCCTCAAAGGAAACTACCATACCAGGAATAAACGGATCTATTTTCGAAGAAGACATAACAATCAGTAATGTGGGCGTGCGTGTACTGCGAAGGTGTGCACCTACTAATATGTGTGCATGTACTTATGTTTTTATGTAGGTATGCATACGTAATACATCAATGTTTATTTATCAGTCTCGACATATGTAACATACTATTGCAAGATGTTAGTAGTAAAGGAAACTGGAATGAACGTGGGGAAGAGTAGTGTACATGGGACCTGTGTACTCTCTGCTCAATTTTTCTGTAAATCTAAAACTGTTATAAATCTATTTAAAAAAAGAAAAAAACATGGGGCCTGCCTGACTGCTCAGTGGTAAAGAATCCATCCGCCAATGCAGAAGACACGGGTCCAATCCCTGATTCAGGAAGATCCCACAAGCCATGTAGCAACCTGCGCTCATGCTCACCAGGACACTGAGCCCATGCTCTAGAGTCCAGGAGCAGACACAGCTGAGCCCACGTGCTGCGGCTACTGAAGCCCAAGCACCCTGGAGCCAGTGCTGCACAGGAGAAGCCGCTGCAGTGAGAGGCCGAGAAGTACAACTAGAAAGTAGTCCCTACTCACCACAACCAGAAAGAAGCCTGAGTACTAACGAGGACTCAGCACAGCCAAGTGTAGATGAATAAATAAATAAAATTATTTTTTAAACTGTTTTCAAAAAAAAATTATTAGCACTCAGAACTTATAAAATCAGGCTACAGGCTGTATTTAGATAGCAGGCCTTAAATTTCTTAATCTTTGGTTTAAAAAAACCTTCATTCTGGGGTCTATTTCCATCTTCTTGGAGTCTTTTAGAAATGTCTTTGGTGAAGTATGCCAACTCTGTTGGTGATAAATTCATTTTTGTTCGTCTGAAAACATCCTGATTTTTTTTTTTTTTTTTAACAATAGTTCAGCTGATAACTCAATTTTAGGCCACTAGCAAGTTCTCCAAGCATTTTGAAAACAGTATACTTCTACCTTTTTGGCTCTTGAGAAATCTACTCTAGTTTTTTCCTCTCTCTGACTGCCTGTAACTGGTGCTACTGGTAAAGAACCCACCTGCCAATGCAGGAGACACAAAAGGCGTGAGTTCAGTCCTTGGGTGGGGAAGATCTCCTAGAGGAGGACATGGCAACCCACTCCAGTATTCTTGCCTGGAAAATTCCATTGACAAAGAAGCCTGGCAGGCTACATTCCATGGACTGTGGGATCCAGTGCTCCTTTCTCTCTCTAGCTGGTGACTCTATTCCCCAAGCTAGGACCTCCAGTCTGAGCTTTGGAACGATCCCAGTCTTGCTCTAGCCCAACCTAGGTGCCATGTCCCAGGTCAAGAAACCAGGCTCCTTTCTTGCTCCCATACCTTAACCTCCATCTTAGCCTCTTATTCAAGGAAACTGGTTTCTATTATCGTCTCTTCAGATCAATTTCCTGCCTTAATTACCAGGACTCCACCTGAGCTGCTTCATATTGGGGCTGTTTCCCTCTTGCTGGGTCCCTTGAGGATTCCTACAGTGTAGTCATTAAGAGTTCTAGGTTCTGAAGCTTGAACACCTTGAGTTTCAGTCTCAGTCTGGCTAAATACTGGGATTAGGTAAAAAAAAAAAAAAGTAACTTCTCTGTCTCTGTCCATAAAAGAGCAATGGTGATAGTGACTACAGTGGAACGCTAATGTGATAATGAACGTCCACATTCTATAACACCTGGAAGACAGTAAACTCATTTCATTACTGATGATATTATTATTATTTAGCATCCCTTGTGGAAATTTGATTTCTTCTGCTGCATCACCTAAGTCAGGGTAACTTTCAGTCCAGTCACTGTCTAATACCTGATTCAAGACACTTCAACACTATTCTCCCCTTGCCTTCATCTGGCATCAGTGGGTACTCCCTGACTTAGATAACTCTTTCATTTATTTGCTCTCTATTTATTGAGTGCCTAATATAGGCTGGAGCTTCCTTTGTGGCTCAGATGGTAAAGAATCTGCCTGCAATGCAGGAGATCCAGATTTGATCCCTGGGTCAGGAAGATCCACTGGAGAAGGAAACTGCAACCCGCTCCAGTATTCTTGCCTGGAGAATTGCATGGACAGAGGAACCTAGCTAGGACCTTTGCTGAAGCTGGGAATACACCAAGAAGCAGAAACTGTCATATCCTGGAATGTTATGTCCCACATTTCACTGTATGTTCTGCAAAAAGACAGAAATAAGTGAATTTTGAAAATGTCCTCCAGCTACTGCTGAGTCATGCTTGCTAACTTCATCCCTCATCTCACACACACACACACACACATACACACACACACACACACACACATTTTGTTCTAGCTGAACATTTGTGTCTCCCAAATGCTGGTTAAGCTGTACTGAATAAGTCTTTCTTTACCATCCTCACCAGACCCTTTTAAGATTCTCTAAGATTCTAGGCATATAATGGACATAATACGAACATGTTAAAATATGCTCACTTCACAATAAATGTGTGATATAGTAACTCCAGGTAAGCTGGGCTGAGCTGAAGTTAGACCAAAATTATTTTTTCATGTCTCAAACTATACAATAGTTCTTGCATTTCTATACACCCAAGACCTTGAGCCTACATGCCATAGTCTTTGCCCCATTCACTTCACCATCCTCTCATTTCACCTCTGTTCTGATCTGGTTCTCTGGATAACACAGGAAAGAAGAATCAAGTGGATAAGGTTTTCACATGGAAACTAGGAAGATGCAAATTTTGCCTCCTTTGCAATTTTGTCCAAGACCCTGTTAGCTGCTGCTGCTGCTGCTGCTAAGTCACTTCAGTTGTGTCCAATCTTGTGCAACCCCATAGATCGCAACCCATCAGGCTCCCCCGTCCCTGGGATTCTCCAGGCAAGAACACTGGAGTGGATTGCCATTTCCTTATCCAATGCATGAAAGTGAAAAGTGAAAGTGAACTCACTCAGTTGTGTCCGACTCTTAGCGACCCCATGGACTGCAGCCTACCAGGCTCCTCTCTCCATGGGATTTTCCAGGCAAGAGTACTGGAGTGGGTTGCCATTGCCTTCTCTGACCCTGATAGCAACTGATATAAAATGCCTGTGAGACTATCCATGTATATTTAGAAGGGGGAAAACTATGTTTCCTTTATTAACTTCAACGTAGTAGGTGCAATTTGAGGCATTTATATAGTGCTTGATATTGACAAAACATCTTAAAATTATTTCATTCAACCCCCCTAATCTTATAAACCAAATATAATTATAATCCCATATCATAAATGGCAAATTAAAAATCAGAGAAAGAATATAACATGCCCAGAATAACACAGACAGTAAGGGGCAGAGGCAAGACCTGGATGCACACGATGTCTTGGTATCTTAATTTTTTTTCTTTCAGGTTTATTGAGATATAATTGATATATACCATTGTACCATCTGAGCTGCAAGGCTTTCCTTGTGGCTCAGACAGTAAAGAATCTGCCTGCAATGTGGGAGACCTGGGTTCAGTCTCTGGGTTAGGAAGATCCCCTGGAGAAGGGCATGGCAACCCATTCCAGTATTCGTATCTGGAGAATCCCATGGACAGAGGAGCCTGGTGGGCTAGAGTCCACAGGGTCCCAAAAGAGTCAGACATGACTGAAGTGACTTAGCACACAATAATGTGCAGGTTAAAGGTGTGCAGCATAATGATTTGACTCACATACATCAGGAAATGACTATCACAATCAGATTAGTGAACATTCATCATCTCATACAGATACCAAATTAAAGAAATAGAAAAATATTCCTTGTGATAACACTTAGGATTTACTGTCTTAACTTTCATGTGTAACATACAGCAGGGTTAATTTTATTTATCATGTACATTACATCTCTAGTACTGATTTATCTTATAACTGGAAGTTTGTACCTTTTGACTTCTTCATCCAACTCTCCCTCCCACCCACACTCCCCCTCCCCTAACTACAAATCTGATCTCTTCCTGTGAGATTGTTTTTGAAGTATAACTGACCTACAAAACTATGTTAGTTCCTGCTACACAACATACCGATTCAATGTATTTATACACCTCAAGGGCTTCCCTTGTGGCTCAGATGGTAAAGAATCTGTCTGCAGTGCAGGAGACCTGGGTTCGATCCCTGGGTTGGGAAGATCCCCTGGAGGAGGGCATGGCATCCCACTTCAATATTCTTGCTTGGAGAATCCCCATTGACAGAGTAACCTGGTGGGCTGCAATCCACAGGGTCGCAAAGAGTCAGACATGACTGAATGACTAAGCAGGGCACAGCAAATACACTTCAAAATGATTACCATGATAAGTCTAATAAGATATGTCACCATAGTTACTGACTGTATTCCCTACATTGTACATTTTATACCTGCAGCATTTATTTTGCAAATTAAAGGTGTTACCCCTTAATCTCACTCATCTGTTTCTCACCTCCACCCATCCCCTCCCTTCTGTCAACCACCTGTTTATTCTCTGTATCCATAACTGCTTCTGTTTTGTTATGTTTGCTCATTTTTTTTTTTTTTTAGATTCCATACATAAGCAAATTTTTGTCTTTCTGTATGTAAAAGACATACATTATTTGTCTTTCTCTAATTTATTTCACTTAGCATAAAACCCTCTAGGTCTATCCAGGTTCTTTATTCTACAACCAGATTCCTGTATAATGCAAGGTTTCCCAGATGGAAGAGGTCACCTCCCTCAGTGAGACCAGGAACATATGTATATATTCTCTCAGAGTGCCATTTCTTTTTAGAGCTTTTCAAATATAGCCCTAAAATGCGAGCGTCTGCTGATTCTAAGCTTTGAGTGGATGGAATTGCACACACATATGCCTATTTAGTGCCAGGACATTCTTTTACTGTTGCTCCCCTGTCCTTAGCAACAATCCAAGAACAAAGACCTCTAATCCCATTTCAAATTTTCACTGCATCAGGGTCAGTCTCTCTCTCTCTCTCTCTCTCTCTCTCTCTCTCTCTCTTTAAACCAAAGTCATAAATGCATTCTGCACAGTCTTAAACCAAATAATATCCATCCCATACAGACTGGGTCTGACTTCACCATTATTGCTTTTTTTTTTTTAGGCCCATAACTGTCTTAAATTACTGTTCCTTCCACCATCAGCAATGCTGTAAGATTTTCAGGGACAAGACTTTACTGCCTACCCCTGCTTCCTGCTTTATTGTCACTGGCAATTTCAATTCATTTCATTTCTGTGTCACTGTCACTCCAACTTCTATCTTCAGCTCTGTGTGGTGTCCTGAAGTTCAGAGTTAATGTATAAACCTTTGCTTTAACAGAAAAATAATGTTCTTTGACTTTTTCTCTAACATGAATAGAGAGCCAGGCAAGGCCAATCTCAAAATTTAGCAGAAATAAGGCTCTTCACTCTTTGTGTGAGTTATAGGGAGGGAAAGATTATCATCTACCTACCACATAATAAAAAAACAGAATTGTTAGGAAATAAGTGACTTAGGGTTTTTTGTTTTGTTTTGTTTTTGAGGGCAGACTTCAGTTTCTTGTCTTTTTATTGATTGGATGGACTTATGACTTCAGGTAAAGGTTTTACTCTCTCTAAGTTCATTCTTTCCCTCTCCCTCCATGCCCATGTAAAAACTGAGATACAGCTATTGCTATTTATTTTCCGCTCAGGGATCCTTTAAGTTTGAGCCCAATGGAAAAGAACATAGTACAAATTGTTACTGCTGACAATGGATCTGATCTTGTATTGAGCTAAGATGAACAAAACGGTCTCTAGGGAAGAGAAAGGTTCACCTATGTGAAGTAAATGAATTTCTCCATGGCTGTAGGGAATAGTGAGATTGTTGTATGGTATACTGATGCCCCCAAAAGTTTATTATCTTCAGTCCATTTGTGGATAACTTGCCTGACTTGATATAGAACCCAGTCAATAATAATGTCTTTTTGGATTTACACAGGAACATTGGATAATATGTGTAATCCTTTGTTTTTGCTTTAGTATCAGTAACAATCTTGCACCAGAGTCATAGTAGAAAAGGTGGCTATTTCTTAGAGTCAACGTACTTTGCTCTCCTCCTTGGTCTAGGCTTGTTGGAGGACAGAACCTGAGTTGACACCTAAAAGTGAAAATAAGGGGTGAAGAGGGGGGAAACAGAAGGCAACCAAAACATAAATGTTTTCAATAGCAGAACTTTGCTCTCTCTCAGTATCTGTTCTAAGCTTTCTCTCTTCAAGGAAAATGCACTGAAGGAAAAGAAGGAAATCAGTCATAGAGAACTTTGGGAAGAGTAAGAGATTTAAAACTATAGTTCTTTCTGGGCAACCAATAGAGTTTCTGGAAATAAACCATGGAAAGGATGAGTCATATGACTTATGGTCTTTACACTCTGTAATACTTGAGTCACTGACATAGAACTGAATGAATCAATCCATGTTAGAAATAGGATCTTTCCTGGAAAACCAAACTGTATGACTTTATTATTTCTGCCTGTATCTGAGAATGAAAACTTATCACTTGCAGCTTCTACCTCTCTTTTCATGCAGAAAATATATTAAACAAATATTTATATGTTGATAAAAGTGAGCCTGGAATTTTCTCGAGCACTTGGAAAATTACAAGTTAGTCATTGGTAGAATGACTTTTATTGCAGGTTACCTGAGTCTTCAAAATTGTCCATTCTTTATTTAACTTCTAAGGAAATAGTTTTTCCTTTTCAGGCTATAGAATTTGCACAGTAAAATTGAAAATTTAAGAAAGTATAATGGCATTTTTTCCTTTAATCTTATAGATGCTACTTTACTGTTTGTTCTCAATATATGTTAAAATTTAAATTTTCCCACTTCCTACTCTTTTCATTTCAAAAGTGTGCCATTCCCAGATGATACAGAACTTTATATTGCTAGACATATTTATCTTATACAGATTTGTTTTCTCTTATTATTTGGTCTTACCTTTACAGTAACTGAAATGCAAAAAAATAGCAGCTACTGAACACTTGGAATAATTATTTTTATCTCAACAAGATTCTTTTTACTAATGGTAAACAAGTGTGCACACTGATAGGGACTAATCAATTGAGACTTTTTTTGGCTATTAGTAACATAAGACTCCAACAGAAGTTATTTAAATTATAAAAAAATAAGTTGCATCACAGATCAAGTGTTTGGCAATAGGCTATTCTGGACTTAATTCAGCAACTCAATGATGTCAGTTTTCTCTGCTGTTCTCTTGGATTTTGCTCATGATCACTATATGGCTGCAATGAAACCAAGCATTAATAGCATAGCCTTACAAAACAATATTCATAGGTAAAAATGCTGCGTTTTTATCAGGCATCCCTTTTTAAAGTCAAGAAAAACTTTCCAAGGTGATCTCAGAAGACTTCATCTTCTATTTCATTGACTGGCATATTATCACATGTTCATGTCTTTTGCTAACATGGGGATGAAAGTATCATGATTAGCTTCAACATTCCTCTAAGTTTAGAAAATAAGTCATGAAGCACTTGAGGACCTAAAGATCAAAAAAATCAGGATTCTATCTGGAAGAATGAAGGTGGGAGCTATTTACCAACAGTGTGGATCATATTGAGGAAATGCATAAAAAGATAGGGGCAGTAAGGCTAGGAAGAGTAGGAGCTGTTACCATGCCTACCGTGAAGAGTCAAGGGCAGAGAGAAAAGGCTCTATAGCCTGGGCTACCTGTTAGGAGTTGTTCCCTTTCATACAGCAAGGTAGCCAGTCCACTACAATTCTGTGGGGAGGAGTCAGGGAAATAAATCCCTCAGCCTAACTCCCCTTCTTCTCTCTAGTCTCCTCTATTGACAGAAGCCACCCAAGAGACAGAGCATGGAACCGAATAACTCATTCAGTGCATCTGCCTCCAGAGACACAGAGTAGGAGTGTAGAGTTTGAGGAAGACAGAAGTCATCTATCAAAACTCTTGGTTTTTTTTTTTGTTTTGTTTTTTCTTTAAATATGAATTTATTCATTTTAATTGGAGGCTAATTACTTTACAATATTGTAGTTGTTTTGCCTTACATTGACATGAATCCACCATGGGTGTACATGTGTTCCCCATCTTGAACCCCCTTCCCACCTCCCTCCCCATCCCATCCCTCAAGGTCATCCCAGTGTACCAGCCTTAAGCACCCTATCTCGTACATCAAACCTGGATTGGTGATCCATTTCACATATGATAATATACATGTTTCAATGCCATTCTCCCAAATCATCCCTCCCTCGCCCTCTCCTACAGAGTCCAAAAGACTGTTCTATACATCTGTGTCTCTTTTGCTGTCTCACATATGGGGTTATCGTTATCATCTTTCTAAATTCCATATATATGCATTAGTATACTGTATTGGTGTTTTTCTTTCTGGCTTACTTCACTCTATGTAATAGGCTCCAGTTTCATCCACCTCCTTAGAACTAATTCAAATGTATTCTTTTTAATGGCTGAGTAATATTCCATTGTGTATATGTACCACAGTTTTCTTATCCATTCGTCTACTGATGGACATCTAGGTTGCTTCCATGTCCTGGCTATTATAAACAGTGCTGCGATGAACATTGGGGTACACGTGTCTCTTTCAATCCTGGTTTCCCAGCAGTGGGATTGCTGGATCATATAGCAGTTCTATTTCCAGTTTTTAAAGGAATCTCCACACTGTTCTCCATAGTGGCTGTACTAGTTTGCATTCCCACCAACAGTGTAAGAGGGTTCCCTTTTCTCCACACCCTCTCCAGCATTTATTGCTTGTAGACTTTTGGATCCCAGCCATTCTGACTGGCATGAAATTGCACCTCATTGTGGTTTTGATTTGCATTTCTCTGATAATGAGTGATATTGAGCGTCTTTTCATGTGTTTGTTAGCCATCTGTATGTCTCTTTTGGAGAAATGTCTGTTCAGTTCTTTGGCCTATTTTTTGATTGGGTCGTTTGTTTTTCTGGAATTGAGCTGCAGGAGTTGCTTGTATATTTTTGAGATTAATTATTTGTCAGTTGCTTCATTTGCTATTATTTTCTCCCATTCTGAAGGCTGTCTTTTCTCCTTGCTTATAGTTTCCTTTGTTGTGCAGAAGCTTTTAAGTTTAATTAGGTCCCATTTGTTTATTTTTGCTTTTATTTCCAATACTCTGGGAGATGGGTCATAGAGGATCCTGCCGTGATTTATGTTGGAGAGCATTTTGCCTATATTTTCCTCTAGGGGTTTTATAGTTTCTGGTCTTACATTTAGATCTTTAATCTATTTTGAGTTTATTTTGTGTATTGTGTTAGAAAGTGTCCTAGTTTCATTCTTTTACAAGTGGTTGACCAGTTTTCCCAGCACCACTTGTTAAAGAGATTATCTTTTCTCCATTGTATATTCTTGCCTCCTTTGTCGAAGATAAGGTGTCCATAGGTGTGTGGATTTATCTCTGGGCTTTCTATTTTGTTCCATTGATCTATAAGTCTGTCTTTGTGCCAGTACCATACTGTCTTGATGACTGTAGCTTTGTAGTAGAGCCTGAAATCAGGCAGGTTGATTCCTCCAGTTCCATTCTTCTTTTTCAAGATTGCTTTGGCTATTCAGGTTTTTTTTTTTTTGTATTTCCGTACAAATTGTGAAATTATTTGTTCTAGTTCTCTGAAAAATACCGTTGGTAGCTTGATAGAGATTGCACTGAATCTATAGATTGCTTTGGGTAGTATACTCATTTTCACTATATTGATTCTTCAGATCCATGAACATGGTATATTTCTCCATCTATTTGTGTCCTCTTTGATTTCTTTCATCAGTGTTTTATAGTTTTCTATATATAGGTCTTTTGTTTCTTTAGATAGATATATTCCTAAGTATTTTATTCTTTTTGTTGCAATGGTGAATGAGATTGTTTCCTTAATTTCTCTTTCTGTTTTTTCATTGTTAGTGTATAGGAATGCAAGGGATTTCTGTGTGTTAATTTTATATCCTGCAACTTTACTATATTCATTGATTAGCTATAGTAATTTTCTGGTGGAGTCTTTAGGGTTTTCTATGCAGAGGATCATGTCATCTGCAAACAGTGAGAGTTTTACTTCTTTTCCAATCTGGATTCCTTTTATTTATTTATTTATTTTTTGCTCTGATTGCTGTGGCCAAAACTTCCAAAACTATGTTGAATAGTAGTGGTGAGAGTGGACCCCTTTATCTTGTTCCTTACTTTAGGGGAAATGCTTTCAATTTTTTGCCATTTTGGATAATGTTTGCTGTGTATTTGTCATATATAGTTTTTATTATGTTGAGGTATGTTCCTTCTATTCCTGCTTTCTGGTGGGTTTTTTATCATAAATGGATGTTGAATTTTGTCAAAGGCTTTCTCTGTATCTATTGAAATAATCATATGGTTTTTATCTTTCAATTTGTTAATGTGGTGTATTACATTGATTGATTTGTGAATATTGAAGAATCTTTGCATCCCTGGGATAAAGCCCACTTTATTATGATATGTGATCGTTTTAATATGTTGTTGGACTCTGTTTGCTAGAGTTTTGTTAAGGATTTTTGCATCTATGTTCATCAGTGATATTGGCCTGCAGTTTTCTTGTTTTTTTTTAATGGCATCTTTGTATGGTTTTGGTGTTAGGGTGATGGTGGCCTCATAGAATGAGTTTAGAAGTTTACCTTCCTCTGCAGTTTTCTGGAAGAGTTTGAGGATAGGTGTTAGCTCTTCTCTAAATTTTTGGAAGAATTCAACTGTGAAGCTGTCTGGTCCTGGGCTTTTGTTTGCTGGAAGATTTATGATCACAGTTTCAATTTCTGTGTTTGTGATGGGTCTGTTAACATTTTCTATTTCTTCCTGGTTCAGTTTTGGAAAGCTGTACTTTTCTAAGAATTTGTCCATTTCTTCCAAGTTGTCCATTTTATTGCATATAGTTGCTGATAGTAGTCTCTTATGATCCTTTGTAATTCTGTGTTGTCTGTTGTGATTTCTCCATTTTCATTTCTAATTTTGTTGATTTGATTCATCTTCCTTTGTTTCTTGATGAGTCTGGCTAATGGTTTGTCAATTTTATTTAACTTCTCAAAGAACCAGCTTTTGGCTTTGTTAATTTTTGCTATGGTCCCTTTTGTTTCTGTTGCATTTATTTCTGCCCTAATTTTTAAGATTTCTCTCCTTCTACTAACCCTGGGATTCTTCATTTCTTCCTTTTCTAGTGCTTTAGGTGTAGGGTTAGGTTATTTATTTGACTTTTTCTTGTTTCTTGAGGTAAACCTGTATTGCTATGAATCTTCTCCTTAGCACTGCTTTTACAGTGTCCCATAGGTTTTGGGTTGTTGTGTTTTCAATTGAAGAAGAAGATATAACAACTATTAATATATATGCACCCAACATGGGAGCACCACAATATGTAAGGCAAATGATAACAAATATGAAATGGGAAATTAACAATAACACAGTAATAGCAAGGGACTTTAATACCCCACTCACACCTATGGATAGATAAACTATACAGAAAATTAACAAGGACACACAAACTTTAAATGATACAATAGACAAGTTAGACCTCATTGATATCTATAGATCATTTCACCCCAAAACAATGAATTTCAACTTTTTCTTAAGTGCACATGGATCCTTCTCCAAGATAGATCACATCCTGGGCCATAAATCTAGCCTTGGTAAATTCAAAAAAACTGAAATCATTCCAAGCATCTTTTCTGATCACAATGCAGTAAGATTAGATGTCAATTACGGGAGAAAAACTATTAAAAATTCCAACATATGGAGGCTGAACAACACACTGCTGAATATCACAACTCTTGTTAACTGAGCACCTATCCTGTTCCAAGCAGTATGATAAGTAATTGGCATGAATCAAACAGGGACTCAGTATGGCAACAATGGAATGAACATATTTTCAATTACACACCCAGAAAGAGATAGAAGTACTGTTTGTAAATATTCTGTGAGGTAAAATGATATGAGAAATGCCCAAGATTGAGTGGAGGAAGCATGGAGTAATAGTGGTCAAATACTGTGAATTCAAGGAAAGGAGAGATTCCCCACACCTGTGAAGGGGGTGGAGGTTTCATTTGTTTTTGTAAATTATAAAGATCCACACCCAACCCAGTTTTAACTCTGTCAGGAAATGTATTATACATTTATTAGCTCTGTCTCAGGATGAAGGAGGGGAATGTTGCATGCTGTACCTTGGGTTGTTAATGCTTAAGCTCCCAGCCATTGCAAAAACTCCTAGACCCAAGCCTGACATAGAAATGGCAGGGCTGCTCATGTTTGAATGGATCATGTGGACTTAAACATTAAGCATCTAAATAACACTACAGTGAGTTTGGGAGTTAAGGTTTTCCTTCTTTCCAGCCACAAAATTAGACTCAGACTCTTGGGTAACATTTATCTGTGACCAGAGGCAGAGAAGAACAAATAAGAAGGAAAATGACTGCCTCAGTATTCTAGAGGATGACTGTTAGTAGACTGAGATTAATTTTTATTTAGAAAAATAATATGACATTTCTTATACCCAAGTGTGAGGGTTAAATCAATATCCTCAATACTTAGATCATTTGCTTTCTCATATCAACTTTGTGAAGGAAGAATTGCTATCTCTCTTTTTATCAATAATGAAAGTATGTTTAAAGAGTTCCCACAATTTGGCTATGATCATGGGACTTGTACTTGGGACAATGTGCTCCAGGGTCTCTGCTCTCAGTCACTTTCCTATTTTACTCAGAATTGACTTGAATAGGGGTTTCTTCTACAGGCAACACAGAGCACTCTGCACAACACACCTCATAATTTCATTGGATAGTATTTGCTGTTACTGGTATTTGCTGCTTTAAATAAATAGCAACATAAACAGAGTTTATAGCCACCATGCCTGGATCACCCCAGCTGATACTTATATTTGATTTCTGCAATATAGCCAAAACTGCCACCACCACTCCCCATTACCATTTTCTAGACAAGAAAATCAAATTTTAAAGAAAAACAGAAAGAAAGAAGGTAAAAAGAAAAGTTACCTAACTTAAGGAACCAGGATGAGGGCCAAAAAACTCTTCAACTCCTAGTTCAGTATTCCAACCTCTCTTTGCTTTACACACAATAATTTTTTAAATCACAAACCAAAACATTGGTTTCTTATTTCTAGAGCATAGACAGTGATTCAGTGTTTGTGTAATGAGACTGAAAAGGCAAAGAGCTCTGTATGTATCAGTGTGAGAATGCCAACACACTGCTAATGGACACTAGAGAATGGGCAAATATCAGACAAGGATCAGTGACTTTGAGGATCACTTACCTTTTCAATATGGATCCAAATCCTTAGTACAAACTTCTATTATGTCATGTCTGTCATAACACTACTCAATTCCATCAACAAAGTGAAGGAATGGCAAGATTTCTAGTTCCTACTAGGACCACAATTCCCACCTTAAATGCTACATCTGTAACATAAGACTTTTCTTCTGGTCTGTATTATTACAGCCTGAAGACCCTTCTCTTTTCACCTTCTCTGATCTGCCTCTTCTTGGGTTACTCATCTTAATTGATGCCATTGTTAATCCCTCAGTTTCCCAAGAAGACAATTTGAGTAGTCACCCTTGAAACTTATTATCCATGACCCCTCAGAGCCATTGTCAGCTCTTGTCTATTTTTGAAATGACCATTAAATCAGACCCTTCTATCCTTTTCCCACCATCATCATTGTAGGTGGCACTAGTGATAAAGAACCTGCCTGTCCAATACAGGAGCTGAAGAAAACATGGGTTCATTCTCTGGATTGGGAAGATCCCCTGGAGGAGGGCATGGCAACCCACTCTAGTATTCTTGCTTAGAGAATCAAGAGGAGCCTGGTGGGCTACTGTTCATAGCATCACAAAGAGTCTGACATGACCAAAGCTACTTAGCATGCATGCACAATCCAATATTAGATCTTCTCTCACTTGACCTTGGCTGACTCTGTTTGTTCTCTTTACCTAAGTCCCACTCTAATTTATTATATATGCTCCTATCAGAGTTACTTTCATAAAACAAAATTTTGATGACATCAACTTCCTTGCTTAAAAATGTGTTCAGTGATATTCATCTATTTGTTAAAACCTAGGTTTCTGGGAAGAGCCCACAAGCCCTTCACAATCTGATGCCAACTTCCCTTACCAGCCCTATCTCTTCCCATCCTCTGTCCTCTGCTTATATTCTCATCCTAATAACTTCCCTTAAGTCCCTGATTGCATAATTCTGTGCTTTTGCACATGCCATTCACTCTGCCTTCACTTTTTTCTCTGCCTAAATTCTCCAAAATTTTCTTTGAAACAAGTTGCAATTTCATCTCCCTGGTGAAATTTTCTGACTCTGTAAGCATGTTAGTCAGTCCTGTGTCAGGATTATAGCAGTACTTTGGCATGCAACTATGGGTAACAGCTGGAATTTAACCCATGTTTATGGTGGGATCCAGCTATATCTTGGCAAGCCTGGCAGCCTGGAGAGGAAAATCTATGGAAGCTGTTTGCATGTAAGCCCAGGTGCCTTACAAGTGTCAAACCCAGACTCTGACCAGATCCAATCTGAGGGTCGGGGGTAGGCATTGATGTGAACACCGCATTGTTGTGTTTTTCAGGCTTCCCCTGGTTCATCACTACTTTAAACTGCTATCTAAATCTTTGAGAATTAAGGTTGCATGAGGTGAGGTGAGGTGAAGTCGCTCAGTCTTGTCCAACTCTTTGCGAACCCGTGGACTGTACCCTACCAGGCTTCTCCGTCCATGGGATTCTCCAGGCAAGAATACTGGAGTGGGTTACCATTTCCTTCTCCAGGGGATCTTCCCAACCCAGGGGTCGAACCCAGGTTTCCCGCATTGGAAGCAGTTGCATAGAAAAATACAAAGTTATCTCGTTGACAGTTATGTGGGCCACCAAAATCATGGCTCACAGATGGTTTGATCTTAACCACCAAAAGCAAAGTCATTTTCCTTAGAATTGTATAGAAGCAGCTATATGGTTCACTTATTTGACTCTAGAAGCTAGAAGCAGCTTTAGAAGTTGCAGTGCTAAAAGTGTCCATTTCCTGTCTCTCTGTGGTAGCAATGGGGAGCAGAGGAAGGGGAATATAGAACTCGAAAACCCATCCCATGGGGCTATAGGACAAGAGGTTTCAGCTGAAATTACCCCTGAAGGGTACTGAAGCAAGAAAAAAGTGAGGACTGCCAGAGGATAGTTCCAAAAGACTACCAAGAAACCTAAATAAGATACACCTTAGGCAATTTCATCCCTTACTTTAACACTTGTTCATGTGTCTGCTCTGTGCATTCACCATTCCAGATGCCAAGGACATGGCAGAGCACAAAAGGTGAAGATAAGTAATAACTCCACAAGGACAGAAAAATTCCATTTCTGATGTCAGTGGGTGCAATGAAAAAACAAAGGGTCTGCTGTAACAGAGGACAGGAACAGAATGTGTCTTGTTGAGGAGAGGTCATTTGAGCTCAAACCTGAAAAAAGTAAAAAAAAAAAAAATCAACCATGTGACTAACTTGGGAGAAGAACATTCCAAGTATAGAGAACAATTAAGTTCAAAGACCTTAAGATAATAATAAGCTTGGCATTTCATAGACTAGAAAGAAGGTCATTGTAGAAACTAGTGGTCAAGTGAGAGTTGTATGGGATGATTCATGGAGATAAACAGATGTTGAGTCATGTAGGAACTTCCAGAGCATGTTCAGGACCTTGGACTGCATTCTGGGTATAATGGGAAGCTATTGGAGGTTTTAGCTGGGAATGGACATGATCTGAATTTTGTTTTTAAAGATTCACTATAACATTTCAGCAGAGAATGGAATGTGGAGGGAAGAGGCAGCAGAAGGGGAAGCAGAGAAACTGTGTAGAGGCTACTGCAGTATTTCAGGCAAACAATGGTGTGTGTTCAGATAGAGACAGCAGTGGGAAAGGGAGAAAAACATGGTGGACTTGAAACATATATTGCAGATACGATAGACAGGATTGGCAGGTACACTGGATGTCAGGGTGGAAAAGGCTGCAGAATAATAAAACATAGCATGGTTTATGGCTAGAGCAACTCTTAGAGAAATGACTGTTGGAAAAGGAAGAGCTGGAAGCAACAGTGTATTGGAAGAGGAGGAAAATTGGGCTGTTAATTTTGTGACCTATTAGAAATCCAGAGGACTTTTCAGGCAGGCAATTGGATTTAAAAAAAAAAAAAAATTCTGAAGGAACAGGATAAAGTTTCATGGGTGCAAAGTTTAGGAGCCATCAGACGATCATGGGTATTTAATGAGAATAGTTCCAGAACTAAGTAAGGGAGAATTGGGGAAGTAAACAGGTTCCACAACCACATATGGGAGTTATTTGTCAGATAACATTAATGGTTCTTGAAGTGAAAGTCGCTCAGTTGTATCTATCTCTTTGCCACCCCATGAGCTGTAGTCCATGGAATTCTCTAGGCCAGAATACTAGAATGGGTAGCCTTTCCCTTATCCAGGGTATCTTCCCAACCCAGGGATCAAACCCAGGTCTTCCACATTGCAGGCAGCTTCTTTACCAGGTGAGCCACAAGGGAGCCCTAATGTTTCCTAGAGACACTCAGCAAGGAATGCTCATTAAGAACTGAAGGAGATGTATGTGGTACCAAGCCATAAAGAACAGAGGACCAAAGCCAGAAAATGTTACCAAATCTGTTTTCTTTTTGCTTCCCTAATTTGTGACTTTATAGCTCCCGAATATTCCACCTGCTTTTCCTTGAAGATGTAACATTTTGTTCAGTCTTTGAACTTCTGTGGCATCTCCTTTTGTGATTACAGTAACACTATCTAGGCAGAATTGGAAAAAATTCAGCAGTTATTTAATTAGCAACTTGTGACTCAAGGATACATATAGAACAGTAAAATTTCTTGTTAAGGTATTACTTTCTAAAGCCAAAAAAGGCAAAATTTCAATAACCAAAAATTATTCTTGAAAATCTCCTAAACTGCCCATATGAAACAGAATAAATGGTTTTAGATACCAATACTGTACAGATTCCCTTAAAGTCCAAAGCAGAATACTTTTCCTCTAACACTAACAGACTGATATGGTTATACCAGGTGAAACTGTACAGTGTACCCCAAAATAGCAGAGGTAGGATTAAACTCATAAATGTTCAACGGATGTATGAAATGATTTCACGTTATCTAGTCCTGGCTTAAGAGTCTTTGTGGTCAGATATTCAGACAATAAAGGAGATTTTTCCAGTAATGATGGGGAGGAGCTTTATATAGTAAGCTGTCAAGAATCGTAAGACACAGAAATGAGGCTGCTGAGAATATGTGTCTGGTTCAGGACCAAATATTGAATTTGCATATTACTGAACTTGCTTCATGCTCATTCAGTCATGTCTGACTCTTTGAGACCCAGTGGACTGTAGCCCACCAGACTCCTATGTCCTTGGGATATTTCCAGGCAAGAATCTCTCTTAGAGTGGGTCACCATACCATGCTCCAGGGGATCTTTCTGACCCAGAGATCAAACCCATGTCTCTTGGGTCTCCTGCATTGACAGGCAGATTCTTTACCACTGTGCCACCTGGGAAGCTGTGAATTTGATGAATAACAGAATGCTTTCTAGTCTGCAAGCAGTCTGATAAGAGAGACAGATTTGCAGCTAGCACAGTTAGTGAGTTGCTGCATATTTTATCTGTCTGCAAATCTGTCTGCCCTACCAGACTACTACTTCCTGTCCACTTACACTAAAAGCTCAGCATACAGAGAACATTCAGTAAGTAAATTATACTCCCATGGCTGTGGAAGGACTTTCCCACTTCAGCTTATTTGTCATGACTCCCTCTATAACTTGAGGCTCTTGCTTATTTCTTATACTCTGATTCATCTGCTTCTTGGTCTGGTAGGCCAATATCCTTGGAGCTCTCCATGACAAAGTCAGCCAGGTCTCAGCCCCTTGGCCTTTCTCCCTGCAGGGCTAGTCCAGAAGCTACAGAGGGTGCTTTTTTATCTTAAGCCCACTGTTGCTCTTGGATTTACTCTGGTTTAAGAATGTTCCTATAATCCCTTTGGATCAGCTTTTCTCCCTCTATTCCTTATTACTAATCACTGTCAGATGGAAAACGAGAAATCCCATCATTTTGGTTAACTGGGTCACTAAGAACCAAAGTATTCCTATGTTCCTACCTTGAAAGCATAATTAAAGCCTTGACTAATTACTGTTAAAGTAACCTTAATTAACTAACCTAACTTACCACTAATCAAGGGAATGGGTCTTCTGAGGGACTGTGAATCATTTTCTAGTCAGTATATAACATAAGGTAATACACATCTATATCCCTAGGGATACACTCATTAAGAATAAATTAAAACTCTTCATTATTAGGAGATAAAGTTGGAGGTTGCTTGTTTACTTGTTTATTTATTTACACAAAGGATTGGACTCAGGACCTTGTCTTGCATTTTTACTACAGAGCTTTTGCCATGTTTATGAGACAAGTAGGGATTTGGCATCTTCCTTACTTCCTCTGGGTTGTCAACCCATGATAATTATTTCAGCAGTGTTATTCAGAGGCTGCTATATCTGATCGCCACATCATGTGGTGTGTGTGTGGGCATGCACACTCAGTCATGTCTGACTCTTCATGACGCCGTGGATGGTAGCCCACCAGGCTCTTCTGTCCATGGAATTTTGCAGGCAAGAATACTGCAGTGGGTTTCCGTTTCCTCCTTCAAGGGATCTTCCTGACCCACAGTTCAAACCAGTGTCTCTTATGTCTTCAGCATTGGCAGGTGGATTCTTTACCTCTGTGCCACCTGGGAAGCCCCTGTCACATTATAGTCACTTGTTATCTGTGTGACTTACTATATGTCAGTTCGCCTCCCTGGACCCCAGCCTCCTTGCCTATAAAATGAGGCCAGTATATCAAAGCCCCTTCCAACTTTAACATGCTCTATTCTATGGCAGTAAAGTTATTCTTGATGTCTAGGTACTCTGTCTTGAAAGTCAAATTGATATGATGTTATTCTGTAACACTAAGAGTTATTTTCTATGACTACTCACAATATTAACCCTTATCTTTGAAAGTTTTAATTATACAGTTTCCAAAACTGCCTGATGAGAAGACAAATTAATAAACTGCCTCAATGCAATAATTTCAACACAAGAGAGGTTCCACCAAAATACCTATCATAGCTCTAATATCTGGAGTTCCCTCATTTTATTTCTACAGTGTAAGGTACCATGCATATATTAATCATTTGGCATCGATATTAATGAGTTTATGTAAGATCATTTCCTTGGCACAAGTTTTGAGTTAGACAGGAATGGAAAAAAAAAAAAAAAAGCAAACATTACGATACTGATGTGAAGATACCAACGAAAGACATCAGAGTAAACACAATGGGAACCGTCATCATTAGTTTCTTAATATTTCTCTGGTGGGTACCATGGCCCCAGGCCATCCCTGCTTTTTCTGTGATAAGAATTCATGTCTATTGTTGACACTCAGGAACCTGTAGTGGAAAAAAGTGGTACTGAACACTAGAACTAATGCATGAAGCAGGCTTTATGCAAAATCCCCTTTCTTGAACAGGCTTAAAACTAAGTTAGCTTTCTTTTAGTTTGCGATTGTTTAGAGACATCTGCAAAAAGCCTGGGGTTGGAGATGCCTGTAGGCATCCCTTCCATCACAGCGTTGCTCTGTTTGCCAACTGCTGGGAGCATCCGCAGCTAATTTATCACCTGAAAGCCACAAATACCTGGAGAACATATTCTGTCTGTAAAAATAGATTTCACAGATTCTTCAAGTTGGGTCATTATGTTTTAGTCTTTACTGCCTATTTATAGTAAATGAATGAGTGAATGAGAAAGTGAGTGAATAAATGAATAGCCAGGTAAATTAAAGTGTTTTCTTCCTTTCCACCTAAATAATTAAATGGGTTTCAATCATGTGTGAAGAAATAGACTGGAAAGGGTTGTTTTTTTTTTTTCAGGTATTGTTGTCTCAGTGATTATCAAACTTTAGTGTCGATAAAAATAAATTTATATTAAAAAAAAGAATCACAGAAAGTGTATTAAATATTCAGATTTTGGGCCTTTGCACCTAGAGATTCTGAGTCACTAGATCAGCCACAAGCACAGAAGTGTAAGCATTAATAGCACAAGTGCACACACACACGTGCAAATACACATGCTTCAAAGCTGATTCTAATGTGGGTGGTTCACAGGCCACATTCAGTGAAAAGCTACTATATAATGACTATTGATCTTCTGGTCTGTCACTCTGATATCAGAATCTTCAAAATATTATGGGTTGTACACATCTCACCTTTGGACCAGGGTGAGTCAAATGAAAGCAAGCAACAGCCAAATGAGAGAATTCCAAAGAGAATGCCAAAGTACAAAGGGGACTTAAAATATCTAAGTTGAAGATTTACTATAAAAATAATTAAGACAAAATGATATTGACACATAAAAGGATAGATTAATAGATCGATGGAAAAGAATGAAGAGTCAAGAAATAAAAAACATTATATGTAAGAAATTAATTTTGAACAAAGGTGAAGTGAATTCATTGGTGAATAAATAGTCTGTTCAATAAATGGTGCTTGAACAATTGGATGTCCACATAAAGAAAAAAAGTGCTTCTCTTTACCAAATTCAAAAAACAAATAAAAATGGGTAATAAAGGCAATGTTAAGCTAAAAACTTTACAATTTCTAGAAGAAAAGATAGAGGAAAATTTTTGTGATCTTGCTTTAAGATAAGAATTTTTAGATTTATAGTAAACCCACAATCCAAGAACAGTAAAAGTTGGTACAGTGGAGTTTTCCAAAATTAAGAACTCTTCACAGTAAAAAGACAAGACACTGACTGAAAAATTATCCTCGCAAATCACAAATAAAATGGTGTTTGCAAATCACTTATCTGATAAAGAACCTGTATCCACATTTTACAAATAGCTCCTAAAACTCTATAATAAAAGTGAAAGTGAAAGTCACTCAGTCATATCTGACTCTTTGTGACCCCATGGACCATGGAATCCTCCAGGCCAGAATACTGGAGTGGGTAGCCATTCCCTTCTCCGTGGGATCTTCCCAACCCAGGGATCAAGCCCAGGTCTCCTGCATTACAGGCAAATTCTTTATCAGCTGAGCCACCAGGGAAGCCCAAGAATACTGGAGTGGGTAGCCTATTCCTTCTCCAGTGGATCTTCCTGACCCAGGAACTGAACTGGGGTCTGCTACATTGCAGGTGGGTTCTTTACCAGCTGAGTTACCAGGGAAGCCCATAATAAAACATGTTAATGGGTAAAGAATTTAACATAGATAGTTCACCAGCAAATATGTATGGATAACAAATAAGCCCATGAAAATATGCTCAACCTCATTAATCATTAAGAAAATGCAGATCAGCGATACCACTACAAATCTGTTGGAACAATTATAGTTTAAAAGACTGATGAAAATATTTAGGACATTGAGAAACTGAAACATTTCTCCACAACAAAAGGAATGAACTATTAACACATGCAACATGGATGAGTCACAAACTATTTATGCTGAGTGACAAAAAGCAGACAGAAGAACAATAGATCCTAAGATTCTATTTGTATGAATCCTAGAAAATAAAATCTGATCCAAACTGACAGAAAGCAGATTAGTGGTCTCCTGAGAAAGGGGGAAGGTAAAAATGGGAAGAAGAAAGGGATTAAAAGGAGACCCAAGCAGTCCTTGTGGTAGATGTATTATAATGTTCATTGTCTTTACTTTGGCCACTTCATGCGAAGAGTTGACTCATTGGAAAAGACTCTGATGCTGGGAGGGATTGGGGGCAGGAGGAGAAGGGGACGACAGAGGATAAGATGGCTAGATGGCATCACCAACTCGATGGGCATGAGTTTGGGTGAACTCCGGGGGGCCGTGATGGACAGGGAGGCCTGGCATGCTACAATTCATGGGGTCGCAAAAAGTTGGACATGACTGAGCGACTGAACAGAACTGAACTGAACTGTCTTTACTGTGGCCAAAGTTTATAGGCTTATGTCAACAACATATGTCAAAGTTTATCAAATTATACACTTCACATGCAAATTATTGTATGCCATTTGTATCTTAAGAAGACTGCTTAAAAATTGATATGGGCCTCACTGAGTTGCCTTGTGGGAAACTGAGGTATGGATAGCCATCTCCATGGATAATAATCTTTGTATTCAGATCTCTGGATGAAAGAACACCCATACACACACACACAGAAAGAAACATTATATGCATACATATGTGAATATGTATACATATTCATGAATGAAGCTATGATAGGAAAGTTTCTTAGCTTTAAAGTGTAACATCTTATATCCTTCATAGTTTTAGGAACTAATAACGTGAAAGTATTATTTCTAAAGAGTAACTAGAACAATTTTAATTTAAACGTTACCTGTTAGGCAAATTTTTAAAAAATAAAAAGCCAGAAAATAGCAGTAATGATGTGAGAACACTTGAATTCTCATTTCTCTCATTTTCTTCTGGTTGGAATACACACTCATAATTACTTTCATTATCTTTTCAAAGTCATCTTGAGTGTGCATGCATGTATGCTAAGGTTGCTTCCGTCATGTCTGACTCTTTGTGACCCTATGGACTGTAGCCTGCTAGGCTTGTCTGTCCATGGGATTCTCCAGGCAAGAATAATGGAGTGGGTTGCCATGCCCTCCTCCAGGGGACCTTTCCAACCCAGGGATTGAAACCATATCTCCTGTGTTGGCAGGCAGGTTCTTTACCACTCATGCCACCTGGGAAGCCCCAAAAGTCATCTTATAAAATATAAAATGTATATAACCTGTGTATTAGTTTTCTATTGCTGGGTAATGTATTAACACAAATTTACCACCTTTAAATAACACAAATGTATCATCTCTTACTTTCTATGGATCAAAAATCTAGGTATGGGTCAGCTGGGTCACCTGCTCAAGGTCTCACCAGGCTAAGATCAAGACCTCACTGGGGCTACAGTCTTGATCTGAGGTTCAAGATCTTTCAAGATGACTGTTGTTGGCAGCACTGAATATCTTGTGCTTGTGTCTGAAGCCACATATTCTCAATGATTATTGGCCAGAAACTGCCATTGCTTTCTAGGAGTTGTTCCCAATTTCTTCCTACATGACTTCCTCCATGAGCACTTCACAATGGAGAATTTGCTTCTTTAAGAATAGTGAGAGGATCTTTCTCATGCTCACATATCTTTTTTTGCAGAAAGGGCCCAGCCCCTTTGAAGGATTCACCTGATTGAATTAAGTCCACCCAGGATAATCTCTTCTGATTCACTCAACTTCAACTGATTTTGGATATTGAAAACCATCTCATCTTTGTCATGTAATGTATCCTAATTGTGGGAATAAAATTCATCATATTCATGTCCTTGTCTATACTCAAAAGGATAGATTTATGTATGCTGCCTACATTAGGGGACAAAAAATTTAGGAGTCATCTTAAAATTTGGTGTACCACATTAGGACCCAGAATATCTAAACACAGGTGCCCAAGGAGGCAAGTGTAAGGATGCACATCGCAGCATTGCTGATAACATGAGAATATTACCTACCATTCGAAAGTGCAAAATAGGAAATGTATAAATAAAATGAGGAATGTTCTTAAGTTGGAATATAAAACAAAATTTGAGCAGTAAAAAAAATGATTAACTAGTTAAAATATATGGGGCCTTCTGGGACAGACCCTCCACTTATTCTCTGCAGTGGTTCTTCTCTGAAGTGTCTCGATAATAGTATCTGATGCACATTTCCTGAGTTGTCTTACAGATGCTAACCCCATCAACAAATGAAAGAAATTAACTTCTTGATGACCGTGTGCAGTAGCCCCCAGATCTACCTGCTCCTAAGGATTGATAATGTTAACCGCTGTGACACCACCCCATTACTTCATCATCAACTAACCAGAGAACTGTGTATGAGCTGATCACATACCCTCGGACACCTCTCCCTTGCCTTGTCTTTTTTTTTTTAAGTCTTTATTGAATTTGTTACAATATTACTTCTGTTTTATGTTTTGTGTTTTTGGCTGTGAGGCATATGGAATCTTAGCTCCCTGACCAGTTATCAAACCTGTACCCCTTGCATTGGAAGGCAGTGCCTTAACCACTGGACCACCAGGGAAGCCCCTCACCTTGCCTTTAGAAAATGCTTTGCTAGGACTTCCCTGGTGATATAGTGGATCAGAGTCTGCCTGCCAATGCAGGGGACACAGGTTGGGTCCCTAGTCTTGGAAGATCCCAAATGCTGTGGAGCAACTAAGTCCTCAGGCCACAACCTGAACACAGAGCACCTAGAGCCGGTGCTCCACAGCAAGTGAAGACGTCACAATGAGAAGGCCGTGCACTGCCACAAAGAGTAGCCCCTGCTTGCCGAAACTAGAGAAAGCCCTGAGAAAGCAATGAAGACTCAATACAACCAAAAAATAAATAGTTCTTTTAAACATCTATATATTTCCACGTAAAATGTTACAACTTAAAAATTGCCCAATGTTCACAATTCAGAAATCTGACCTTTGCTGATGCTGCAATAAAATGTTGCAATTGAAAAAAAAATCTATATTAAAAAAAAGAATATTTTAAAAAATACTTTTCTAAAACTCATCGGAGAGTCCAGACTTTTTGAGCACCAGCTGTCCCAGATTCCTTGTCTGGCGCCTTACAGTAAATGCTGCACTTTCAGTCACCACAACCTGGTGTCAGTAGATTGGCTTTACTGTGTGAGGGCTAGCAGCCCCAACTTTGGTTCGGTAACAGGGCTGTTTAGTTCAGCATTTGCTTTACCTACATGAGAAACATAACCCCTACTTGTTTATATCTACACAATCAGGTTTCTGTCACATGCCGCCAAATGCAAATCTAAATAATATGTGGGCTCTAAGAATCTCTGCGTAAAGAAATCTATCTTTCCTAAACTTATTTGTAAAAGTAAATAGTTTAAAGATGTACAACTATTTATTTTTACTTCATTTGATATAAAATTCCACAAAACAATGTTCCATTTAACATCTGTTTGGGTAATGAAGTTTTATTTCCTGTTATAAAAAACTTTTATAATTACCAGTCTGTTTTGCTGACTAAAGTACTGAATTAATGAGATCAAGGCATGAAAACTGGTCTTCATATGAACAAATTGATTTCACCTTATAAGATAAGGTATCTTAGAAAAGACATTACGGATTTATCCATGAGTCCATTGATCCCAAAAATATTTATTTGCCACCCAATCAATTACAAGCTCTCTGCCAAATTCTGGGGATATAAAGATAATTTAATCATGTATGCAAGTCTCAGTTATCTTAAACTAAGTGTGACAAAATAATTCATTATAATGTAATATATCTAACATTCCATTATGACAATTTAAGGACAATTCCAAATATTGAGGCCATTCATAATTTTCCTGAATCAAGAATATTGGCCTACACACTGTCAGGCTCTTAGGAAAAACTGGGTTCCTTAACAAGAAAGAGAGCTAAGTTAACCAGCTAGCACTGGCATCTCAATTTTGACTTTCTTTAATTATCCTTGTACACACAATGACATATGTCAAAGGACACAGATATCAATTCTTTGTGAAAACTGTAAATTAACAGTCAACACTGCTGATAGAATGGACAGAACTGATGTGGAAAGAAGAGGGGAAATATTTAATTATAACTAAAGGGAAAGAGGCTTCAGGTTAAGAAGACAGACACCTTCAAGAGGATGAAAGGCATGAGCATGTTTGCAGATAGCAGGGGAGTTGTCAGTGGAAATGCAGAAGATGAATGTGCTGAAAAAAAGAGTTAGCTGATGGAGCAAAGTCTCAGAAGAGAAAGGAGGAGTTGGAATAAAGTACATCATATTAAACTGAACAGAAATAAAGCCTTATCCTCTGATTCAAAAGGAGGGGAGCAATATGCAGGTGGATGTAGAAGGGATTAATGTGAATTGACTTGTGTCACGAAAATATATGTAGAAGTCCTTACCCCACTACCGAAGAGTGTGACCTTATTGAGAAATAGAGCCGCTGCATATGTAATCAGCTAACAAGAGATCACACTGGAGTAGAATAGACCCCTAATCCTATACAGCTGAAGTCCTTATAAAACTGGGACATTTAGAGACAGACACTCAGAGAAGGAAGACAACGTTAAGACGCATGAGGAATGATAGCCATATGACAATCAAAACAAAAACTCCACTGATCCATCTACAAGTCACGGAATACCAAGGACTGCTGCAGACTCCCAGAAGCTAGGAAGGGGCAAAGAAGAATGCTCTTCTACAGATTTCACAGGGAACATAGTCCTGCTTCTGTTCTGATTTCTAGTCTCCAAGACTGAGATAATAAATTTTTGTTGTCATAAGCCACTAAGTTTCTGGTACTTTGTTACGGCAGCCTTAAAACACTAATGGAGGGATGTTGTGGAAAACCACACTGGTAGCCTTATCTTATAGATGAAGAAGGGGTTCAGGAAGTAGCAGGATGGTTTAGAAGGGAGTGTTGAGCTGTAGTGAAGTTCAAAACTAATCCCCGAAGGGAATGGAAATGGTAGCCAAGCATGAAGATGGAAGATATAAAAATGAGTAATGAGAACCTGACTGAAGTCAGTGACTATGAATTTATAGCAACAGTAATATGATAAAAATCCTAGACACAAATATGAATTTAGTACATGATAAAGGTGGTATTTCAAGTTAATGGATAAATGACAGATCCAATACAATACACTTGACAATGTGTAGGAAATAAATAAGGCTAAATATCTATGGAGAGAACAATCTGTCTCTTTAAATCTATTGTTTATAATAATGGCAAAAAGTTTTAAAACCTAAATATTAAATAATTGGAAATAGCATATGATATTTGGTTGCTAACACATTTTACATAGTGAGAATATATAATTTTTAAATTTAAAAAAAGTCAATATATATTATTTTTGACTGTTATTACAGTCTTCTTGTGAAATAAATACACATACATAGTGTATATATATCTCTAGAGAAACCAAATGATGAAATTCTATCAAAAAATCAATGGTCATTTGAAGTAAGTCAGAAAGAGAAAAATTGTAAATCACTGCATATATGTGGAATCTAGAAGAATGGTACTGATTAACCTATTGGCAGGGCAGAATAGAGACACAGATGTAGAGGACATGTGAACACAGAAGGGGTTGGGAAGGAAAGGGTGGGACAAACTGGGAGATTAGGATTGACATATATACACTGCAACAGGTGCATAAAACAGGTAGCTAGTGGGAAACTCCTCTGCAGCACAGGCAGCTCTGCTCAGTGCTATGGTGACCTGGAGTGGTGGCGGGGGGGAGGTTCCAGAGGGGATATATGTATACAAATAGCTGGTTCACTTTGTTATACAGATAAAATAATACAACATTGCAAAGCAACTGCACTCCAATTAAAGAAAAAAAAAAGGAAAGAAAGAAATACAAGTGGAACCCCTCCCCCAAAATGATAGAACTAGAATACAATATATACAGTAAGTCAGCATTCTGCTTTGAGTGTTAGAGAGCCATGGTCAAGAGCATTTCTGGACGAGGGAAAACAAAACAAAACAAAACAAAACAAAACCGCCCACCAGCTAGGATTGGGAGTGGGCTACAGGATTCCTGGAAAGATGATGTCCAAAACCAGTGCCATGATCTTTGTGGGACTAACTATCAATCCAAAGATTCCATGTGGATGGGCCTGAGTAGAAGGGGACAGTGCAATGTTCTGCTGAGATGCCATCTTGAAAGAAGTGGGACTATTTTATAAACAATCCCAGAAACACTTGGATTCTTACAGGTTTATTAGGGATACAAGGGTTTACTTGAGTGTTTGTCTGTGGCAGCCACTCCTTAATCATTTATAACTTTATTTAGAAAACAAAGTGGTATAACTATTGTGACCCCAGAATTTCAGTCTTATACAGAACTGTGTACCTATTTGTGTTCATGAGACCTCATAGCTTCCTTAAAAAATGGTGGCTTCCACTTCCTCTGCATAACATGAAATCCTTGAGAAAAGTGAATATGAAAAATAATCTGCCTAAAAGGAATGTGGTGTTCTCAGATGGCCCTAAGAACCCGCCTGCCAACACAAGAGAGGTAAGAGATACAGGTTCAGTCTCTGGCTTGGGAAGATCCCCTGGAGAAAGGCATGGCAATCCACTCCAGTATTCTTGCCTGGAGAATCCCATGGCCAGTGGAGCCTGGTGGGCGATAGTCCATAAGGTTGCAAAGAGTCAGACACAACTGAAGCGACTTAGCATGCATACAGAAGGAATGTATAAATGTGTGTATGTCTCTATATATGTACATCTATGCATACATTTTCAAGGGCAATATCTGTTGTATTAGAATTTTTTTTTAATCTTTGCAACTATGCTATTTGCGCATTCCCAGATTTAATGAAAACAGGAGTTCTGCTGAAAATAAAATGGTCTGAAAAAAGGAGAAGCAGGTCAGCTTAGGAACAATTAGGCTCAAAAAAAGTTTGAGTATTATCTTCCTGGTGGGCTTAGTTGTGTAATATAATCCAGAAAAATCACAAGTTTGTAGAATGTTCTCCAAGATGAGGTTCTGAGATGTTTTATTTTAGTGCTTTCATTTTCTATAATGAAATGAGATAATAAATCTCTATTTGTGTCTGAATATCCCAAAATAGCTTGTAAGAATAGAAAAATCTGACAGTTGCTGAGGAAAAAAGAAAAAAAAAGTGAAAATAGCTGAATCTGTCCAATCTTGTACTTATCCATTCAGGCTAAAAATGGTGTTATTGTTGAAAAGAAGTTAAGAAATTTTCTTCAGAAAAAAAAAAAAAAAACCCCTTTTATGGAGAAAAAATGTCATTTGTTGCTCTCTAAATGCAAATGTGCAAAATTAATTTAATTCTTTTATTGGTAACTAAGTGAAAACATAATAGAAAATTGTCTTTCTTTCATTCTACAAACAGATAGAAGTCCCAGCCTGGGCATTCACTGACAGAGATGGACTCCAGCAGGAATAAGATGTAGTCTCTGCCCTCAAAGAATCTTATAATCTTCATGAATTAAAATCATGATGAAGTGCACAAATAGGCAATTCACAAAGAGGAGAAAAGCTAATTGTCTAGAAACATACATAAAATATTCATCTTCAATGGTAATCAAGCAATGCAACTTTGTAATAGCAATACTATATCATTTTTCATCAATAATTTAGAAAAGAATGTCTAAGAATAATACATGACTGATACATAAAATTAAGACCTCTAATTAATTATTGTTTTTGATGTTGTTTAGTCTCTAAGTTGTGTCTGACTCTTATGTGACCCCATGGAGCCCCTCTATCCATGGGATATTCCAGACAAAAGTACTAGAGTGGGTTGCCATTTTCTTTAATCCAGAGATTAAACCTATGTCTCTTGCATTGGCAGGTGGAGTCTTTACCACTGAGTCATCAAGGAAGCCAATTAATTATTCAGTTCAGTTCAGTTCAGTTCAGTCACTCAGTCTTGTCCTACTCTTTGTGACCCCATGAATCGCAGCACACCAGGCCTCCCTGTCCATCACCAACTCCCGGAGTTCACTCAGACTCACATCCATCGAGTCAGTGATGCCATCCAGCCATCTCATCCTCGGTCGTCCCCTTCTCCTCCTGCCCCCAGTCCCTCCCAGCATCAGAGTCTTTTCCAATGAGTCAGTTCTTCGCATGAGGTGGCCAAAGTACTGGAGTTTCAGCTTTAGCATCATTCCTTCCAAAGAACACCCAGGGTTGATCTCCTTCAGAATGGACTGGTTGCATCTCCTTGCAGTCCAAGGGACCCTCAAGAGTCTTCTCCAACACCACAGTTCAAACGCATCAATTCTTCGGCACTCAGCCTTCTTCACAGTCCAACTCTCACATCCAGACATGACCACAGGAAAAACCATAGCCTTGACTAGACGGACCTTAGTCAGCAAAGTAATGTCTCTGCTTTAATTATTAGTTGAACATAAATTAGAAAATCTTTCTGGAATATAATCTCACAGCATGTATCAAAAGAATTAAAATTATTCACATAGTATGGTACAAATTCACATCCAAGAATTTCAACTGAGAAAATAAATGATTGAAGTTCTCATAAATGGAGCAATGAGAATGTTCATCACACAATTTTTAGTAGTTTTAATAGCTCAAAATGAATTTTAACAACCAATGTACCATGAAATGGAAGATTTGTCAAAAATATGGCACATTTTTATAAAGCGATGTTGCCAGTAAGACTTAAACAGTAAAATAATACTAAATAATATCAAGAATTTTATGATATAATTAGTGAAAGATAAAATTTAAAAATTGGGTTCAGCAGGATGCCATTGTAAATAAGTCATGTGTATATATTGTAAAAAGCTATATACACAAATGATAGATACATGCAAAAGAGTTAGACTTGTTTTAATAGAAAAATAAGATTAGAGGGAATTTTCTTCTTGTTATTTCTTTCTATTACTTAAATTTTTAAATACTGAGCATGTGGCATTTCTTCTGTTAAAAATTAACTTAATTAAATGGCAACCCACTCCAGTGTTCTTGCCTGGAGAATCCCAGGGACAGGGGAGCCTGGTGGGCTGCCGTCTATGGGGTCGCGCAGTCGGACACGACTAAAGCGACTTAGCAGCAGCAGCAGCAGCAGCAGCAACCACCTTTAAGGCTTAGACATAGTCCTTGCTCACTTTCTCAGATTCCATTGACTGTCTCCTTTCTCTCTCAGTTGACTACCTGCCTTCTTCAAATACCCCTCTACTCTTATACTCTGATGCAGCACCATGCGTGGGAGTGTGGGATTTGGCTTCCTCAGAAGCTCCTGTGGAGCAAGATGAAAAATTAATTTCCCATAAGGCAGACCTTGCCCACTAAGAAACAGGAGATGAGAGAAAGTCAGACAGGTTAATTTCCCCTTCTTTCTCTCATTTGTACATTACTGAGATGTGAATCTTCTGGTGAAGTCTCACGCACTGAGTGCACAAGTGAGCTGAGAAACATCAGCGTCTCAAGGGCATTGGTTCCAGGACCCCACCACAAATGGAGATGCCAGGGGCTTCCCCAGTGGCTCAGATGGCAAAAAAAAAAAAAAAAAAGAAGAAACTGCCTTCAATGCAGGTGACCCTAGTTTGATCCCTGGATCTGGAAATCCCCTGGAGAAGAGAATGGCAACCAACTCCAGTATTCTTGCCTGGAGAATTCCATGGACAGAGGTGCCTGGCAGGCTACAGTCCAATGGGGTGGCAAAGAGTCAGACACTACTGAGCGACTACAATTTCTTTTCTTTCTTTCAAGTCCCTTACATAAAATGCTGTTGTATTTGCATGTAACCTACACAGATTCTCCCATACACTTTAAATTATCTCGATTATTTATATCTAGTATAATGTAAATATAATGCAAATAGCTGCAAATACAGTGTAAATGCTATGCAAATAGTTGCTGGTGTGAGGTAAATTCAAGGTATTTTTGGAATTTTCTGGAGTTTTAAAAAATATTTTTGATTCAAGATTGGTTGACTACAGATGTGAAAGCTTGGATACAAATGTAAAGCAAAGTAAAGTGAAAGTCACTCTCGTGTCCAACTCTTTGCAACCCCGTGAACTATACAGTCCAAGGAATTCTCCAGGCCAGAATGCTAGAGTGGGTAGCCATTCCCTTCCCCATGGGATCTTCCAAACCTAGAGATTGAACCCAAGTCTCTTGCACTGCGGGCAGATTCTTTACCAGCTGAGCCACAAGGGAAGCCTTGATCAACTATAATAGACTTGAATTAATGTCACATATCTTGTTTCTCTTCTTTTTCTTCTTTATTGTCTTAGGCTTGCACCACCCAGATAAAATGTCAATACCTTAAATTTTCCTCCAGATTCTCTAAGGCTAAAATTGGGAAAGGAGATCTGCACAAATATCCATATTGCAAATATGTTACAAATTCCAAGTAAGAGATACAAATTGAGTACTAGAGCGAATTCAGAAAGAGGTCACTTTCCATAAGGTTTTGGGGAAATTGTCTTTAGAAAGGTCACCTAAGTTGGACCATACAGTCTGAACATGATTTTTGACAATGGAAATGTAAGGTTAATTCCATTGACCTGAAGGCTCATTAAAATTAGAAATTTGCATTCAGCAACATAAGAAAAGCAAAATGGCATCTCTTAACTACAAAGCAATATATAATTCTTATTAAGTTTGCTTCCACAATGGCTCAGCAGGTAAAGAATCAACCTGCAATGTAGGAGACACAGGAGATGCAAGTTTGATCCCTGGGTCAGGAAGATTCCCCGGAGAAACAAATGGCAACCCAATCCATTATTCTTGCCTGGAAAATCCCATGGACAGAAGAGCCTGGTGGGCTACAGTCCAAAATATCGCAAAGACTCGGACATTTCTGAGCAACTAACCACATGCACATGGCATCTAATAAGGCTCAAGTTTCTTTTGGTGCCTTTGAAGCACAAGGCCCTTGTATGTGCTAGAGATGTTTGCAAGTAGACAGCTTCTGGAATTGTTTGAGTAGTTCAAGAATGAAGGGTCACAATATCTGCAATTATCCTGGCCTTTTCTTCAGAGTGAAAAGATGATGACTATCAGTTCAGTTCAGTGCAGTTCAGTCGCTCAGTCATGTCTGACTTTTTGCGATCACATGAACACAGGCCTCCCTGTCCATCACCAACTCCCTGAGTCCACCCAAACCCATGTCCATTGAGTCGGTGATGCCATCCAACCATCTCATCTTCTGTCGTCCCCTTCTCCTCCTGCCCTCAATCTTTCCCAGCATCAGGGTCTTTCCCAATGAATCAGCTCTTCATATCAGGTGGCCAAGGTATTGGAGTTTCAGTTTCAACATCAGTCCTTCCAATGAATACCCAGGACTGATCTCCTTTAGGATGCACTGGTTGGATCTCCTTGCTGTCCAAGGAACTCTCAAGAGTCTTCTCCAACACCACAGCTCAAAAGCATCAATTCTACAGTGCTCAGCTTTCTTTATAGTCCAACTCTCACATCCATACATGACCACTGGAAAAACCATAGCCTTGACTAGATGGACCTTTGTTGACAAAGTAATGTCTCTGCTTCTTAATATGCTGTCTAGGTTGGTCACAACTTTCCTTCCAAGGAGTAAGCATCTTTAATTTCATGGCTGCAATCACCGTCTGCAGTGATTTTGGAGCCCAGAAAAATAAAGTCAGCCACTGTTTCCACTGTTTTCCCATCTATTTGCCATGAAGTGATGGGACCAGATGCCATGATCTTAGTTTTCTGAATGTTGAGCTTGAAGCCAACTTTTTCACCCTCCTCTTTCACTTTCATCAAGAGGCTGTTTAGTTCTTATTCACTTTCTCCCATAAGGGTGGTGTCATCTGCATATCTGAGGTTATTGATATTTCTCCCAGCAATCTTGATTCCATCGTGTGCTTCCTCCAGCCCAGCATTTCTCATGATGTACTCTGCATATAAGTTAAGTTAAATAAGTTAAATAAGCAGGGTGACAATATACAGCCTTAACGTATTCCTTTTCCTATTTGGAAACAGTCTGTTGTTCTATGTCCAGTTCTAACCGTTGCTTCCTGGCCTGCATATAGGTTTCTCAAGAGGCAGGTCAGGTGCTCTGGTATTCCCATCTCTTTCAGGATTTTCCACAGTTTATTGTGATCCACACAGTCAAAGGCTTTGGCATAGTCAATAAAGCAGAAATAGATGTTTTTCTGGAACTCTCTTGCTTTTTTGATGATCCAGCAGATGTTGCAAATTTGATGTCTGGTTCCTCTGCCTTTCTAAAACCAGCTTGAACATCTAGCTGTAGCTATTAGTCATATCACAGGAAAGTGAGGGCATGGGGAGGATAAAATGGCTCATCCTAACCAAAATGTTCATGTTTTGAAAGCCTCATTTTTACTATCCACCTAACAACATTATATTTATTTCTAATTGACCAGGAATGGTACATATGGCCACTCATTTATGGAAATGAAACTAAGGAATGAAATTTTCAGCTATGCACCTTGAAACCAATAATCAAGTCATGGGAAGAAGGAGAAAATGCATACTTGGTAATCAATTAGTACTATCCATCACATTATATAAAGCCTTAAGAATGGAAGTCGGTTAGCCAAAGAAAGACATAGCATGTGGAGGCTTACTTGTTATAGAGTGACAAAGAAAGGGAGCAAAGATGACTGAAGTTTCCTGACTGTGAGGATGATTATCCAAAAGCACTGGTTTGCTATTTGACCCTGAGTTAGTTATTTCACCTTGACAAGTCTGTTTCCTCAACTTAAGATACTGTAGAAGAGTGTTTTGAAGTCCTTATAGATAGATATAGATATAGATATATAGAGATGTCCAAGTAAATAAGAAATCTATGTCCACATACAAAAACCTGTATATGAATGTTTATAGAAACATTATTCATAGCAGTCAAAAAGTAGAAACAACTCACATGTTCACCAATTAATGAATAGATAAACAAAATATGGTAAACCATACCATGGATTATTACTTGATCATAAAAAGGAAGGAAATACCAGTACATATCAAAACAATGGCACACCTTTAAAAGCATTATGCTAAGTGAATGAAGCAAGTCATAAAAGATGGTGTATTATATGATTCCATTCACATGAAACAGAAAAAATTGGAAAATCCGTAGGAATAAGATTAAGAATTGTCAGGGCTCAGGAGAAGGAGAGGCTATGGAGTAACTACTAATAGATGCAGGGTTTCTTTTGGGGATAATGAAAATATTCAGAAATTACATGGTGGTGATGGCTCTATAACTCTGTGAATATATTAAGTAAAAATCCACTGCCTTCTGTACTCTGAAGGGTAAATTTTGTGATATGTAAATTATTTCTCCATAAGTGTTTAAAAATATTTCATAGAGGTCAAACATGGTAAGTTGTCACTCAATAACAAATATTAGCTATTACTATTTCATATTAGTTCAATTTATGAAGCTCTGGATGCTGATAAAGTCACTGAGAAAAAAACGGATGAGTGTTAGGCTGAAACTGCAGGATTACAAGGCCTATACTTGCCCAGCTTTAGGACTCAAGAAAGAGCCCAGAGTCAGCAACAAAGACATCAATGGTTTAATGAATGTGGGGGCTTACACATCTGAAACAAGGTCCTGGAGGGACAAAACCCTACCGTGTGCAGCAGTGGTGGGCAGAATTAATAGCAGTCTTCACTCTTGATGTGAGGAGATTGTCAGTTTATCGAGGGAGTTACCAGGGAAATCAGCAGAGGGGTACATCCCTCACCACGCTTTTCGATGAGAACAATCACTAACTGGGGCCTGAACAAATATGTAGGAATCATGTGTGTACAGTGTGGGTAAAGCAGGCACTGGTCAGGCAGGGAATGTACAGACAGCAGCCATCTTGAGTGGCCTGATGATACAATGAGAGAGTAATCACAAATCATGGCATGGGGTCCCTGGTTCTATTGGTACATCCCTTTCTCCTGAGGCCAGCTGAGAGGGGCACTGTCTTGGTGACAGAGGATAACACAGGGTCAGTACACACACCTGGAACATTCCTGACTGGTGTTTGTTGGATACGGACAGAACTTCCCATCGCCCTAAGGCTGGAACAGAAAAATGCAGTGACAATCATCAGAGACAATCTTGATGATAAGAAACTCCCAATAAGAGGGAAATTTCCCATAGAATATCAGACGTTTCAACCAATGTCATGAACACAATTTCTGCTACCAAGAGAGGAAGGTGGGATATGAGCAGAGAAGAACTACTTTCAAGCTGAGCTTTTTACACAGTCTGGATCTGTGTAATCCAATAAAAGGGCTTAATGCTTTTGCAGTATGTTTGGAAGGAGCCACTTTACTGTGACAAGATGGTCTATTACATACATAGGGCCCTGAAGGGGCATACTGGGATTAGTTAGTCATTAGACGTGTTCTCTTACCTACTTTTCCCGTTAAAAAAGGGGAGAATACATCAAGAAAGACTTGTAAGAGATAGAGAAAATTACCAAAAGTGTACTTTTTTTCCTGAGAAGCTCCAAGTCACTCTTTCAAATGCCCTGTTGCATTCTAACATTTAAAAATCCAATTTTAAATACTTAACCAGCACATTCTGGAAGCATTTTTGTGGTTTAGTTACTAAGTCATGTCAGATTCTTTCATGACTCCACGGACTGTAGCCTGCCAGGGTCCTCTGTCCATAGCATTTCCTAGGCAAGAATACTAGAATGGGTTGCCATTTATGCCATTTACTTCTCCAAGGGATCTTCTCTACCCAGGGATCGAACCTGCGTCTCCTGCCCTGCAAGTGGATTCTTTACTGCTGAGCCGCTGGGGAAGCCCAACCAGCACAATAAGGACTAAATATTTATCTAGAATTGCCGATGCTCTTTTACCAATGAAAATCCTTAAAAATATGGACAAATTAATTCTTAAAAGTATTTTTAAAAAATCAGTTCTATTACTTAACCATAAAAAGAAATGAAGTACCAGTACCTATCAAAACAATGAAACACCTTAAAAACATTATGCTAAGTGAATGAAGCAAGTCACAAAAGATGGTGTATTATATGATTCCATTTACATTAAATGGGAAGAATTGGAAAATCCATATGAGTAAGATTAGGAATTGTCAGGGGTCAGGAGAAGGAAAGACTGTGGACTGACCACTAACAGATTTTTCTCAACCTGAAACTCTACTTGGTTGAAATAATGATAAGCATTATGCTAAAATATGTTATAAAGAGCAGACAATAAATGTCAAAAGACTCTAATGGTAAGGATTATTAGCATGATAATAACAAAAAGCAGTTCTATCTTTGCACTCTTTGAGTTTTGATAAGTAACTGTGATGCTCATCAAGGTAACATAGCACTTGAGTTCTAAATAGAGATCATTGAATTTGCACTGGTCACACACATACATATTACCTATGAATTCAACACTAGCATATACTTTCAGTTGTTGACATTCTTTGTTCTATTCAGTCAACCTTTACAGAAGCCTGCTCTATACTTGTTACCATGCTAGGGAACCGCGGGTAACTGAGCATATGGTGCCAGCTGTCAAGAGCTCGCAATCTCATAGAGAGTTACAAAAAGAGCACTAACCTTCCCATTCTGAGGCCCAATGCCAGAACCCATAATAAAAGGAAAAGCTATAAGATCACTGACAAAGACTGGTGGTTGGAGGGGAGGTAAGTGAAGAGTTCATAGGTAAAAGGGCATTTGGGATAGCTCTGTTGTAGTAGAAAGGACAGTGAACTGGGAGAACAAAAATAGTTCCAGTTTTGATATTGTGCTTTGTATGTTCTTAGATGTGTCACTGAAGCTCCCTGAGTTTCCTCACTTATAAACTAAAAGAGGTGAACTAGGTAACGCTGAGGGCACATCAAACTGTAACATACACCTCTTATCAGTAATACCTGTCGTTGTGCTTTCAATAGGAAAATTTTTGTTTTAGTTATTTGAAGCTCTTACCAGCATAATAAGATGAAGAAGTCCACTTCATATTCATGTGGGAATATCTTCGCTAAAATTTTCTAGACTTAACATCATGTGGGATGTGGCAAGGGTGACCTGTAGGGGTGTTGTTCTCAAAGGAAGACCAGCAAGAAAGTTTTCCTAAGAAAGTCAAGCATGAATGAAATTTTGAAGGCTAAGCAGAAGCTGTCCAATGAAGAGGACGATAAAAGGAAAATTTTGCAGATAAAATTAGTATAGCCACTATAGAGAACAGTATGACATTTCCTTTGAGAATAAAAAATAAAGTTACCATATGATCTACCTCCACTCCTGAATATATATATCTGAAAAAAACTATAATTTGAAAATGAACCCCAAAGTTCATAGCAGCACTGTTCACAATAGGCAAAATACAGAAGCAACCTAAATGTCCATTGACAGATGAATGGATAGGCAAGTTGCAATTTATATACACAATGGAGTATTACTCAGCCATACTAACCCATGTTACTGTCAGCACTTTTCACAACGGTTATACTTATCCTTGGCTCCAGACTTACCACTTCAAATTCATCTATATACAAAACTAAAATCATTATACTGCAGTTTGAATCAGTTAACATCTCCTTTGCTTAATAGCCTCAATGAGTCCTCTTACTGGCCTCAGGATGAAATCTTATGCCTTCCTGGTGTATAAAGCCCACCATGATGTCACTGATGCTTAGCTGTACAGCCCCATCTCTTGTCATTTACCTTCCCCAATCTCGTTTCTGCCTTTGGAAATTTCTCTTTTGGGGCACTGAAATAATATATTCTTCTCTCTTTTTTTGCTCTACCTTCTGCTTATCCTCCAGTTGTCAGTTTGGACATTTCTTCTTGTGAGACTATCCTTTGATTCTATAAGATTTATCTGTATCCTCTCAGTTCAGTTCTGCCGTTCAGTCATCTGTGACTCTTTGCAACCCTGTGGACTGCAGCACACCAGGCTTCCCTGTCCCTCACTACTTCCCAGAGCTTGCTCTAACTCATGTCCAAAGAATTGGTGATGTCATCCAACCATCACATCCTCTGTCATCCCCTTCTCCTCCTGCCTTCAATCTTTCACAGCATCAGAGTCTTTTCCAGTGAATCAGTTCTTCACATCAGGTGGCCAAAGTATTGAAGTTTCAGCTTCAGCATCGGTCCTTCCAATGAATATTCAGGACTTATTTCCTTTAGGATTGACTGGTTGGATCTCCTTGCAGTCCAAGGGACTCTCAAGAGTCTTCTTCAACACCACAGTTCAAAAGCATCAATTCTTCTGCACTAAGCTTTCTTTATAATCCAACTCTCACATCCATACATGACTCCTGGAAAAACCATAGCTTTAATTTTATGGACCATTGTCAGCAAAGTAATGTCTCTGCTTTTTAATATGCTGTCTAGTTTTGTCATAGCTTTTCTTCCAAGGTCCCATCACTTTATGGCAAATAGATAGGGAAACAATGGAAATAGTGACAGACTTTATTTTCTTGGGCTCCAAAATCACTGCAGATGATGACTGTAGCCATGAAATTAAAAGACACTTGCTCTTTGGAAGAAAAGCTATGACCAAACTAGACAGCATATTAAAAAGCAGAGACATTACTTTGCCAACAAAGTTTCATCTAGTCAAAGCTATGGTTTTTCCAGGAGTCGTGTATGGATGTGAGAGTTGGACTATAAAGAAAGCTGAGTGCCAAAAAATCGATGCTTTTGAATCGTGGTGTTGGAGAAGACTCTTGAGAGTCCCTTGTACTGCAAGGAGATCCAACCAGTCAATCCTAAAAGAAATCAGTCCTGAATATTCATTGGAAGGACTGATGCTGAAGTTGAAACTCCAGTACTTTGGCCACCTGATGCGAAGAACTGATTCACTGGAAAAGACTCTGATGCTGTGAAAGATTGAAGGCAGGAGGAGAAGGGGATGACAGAGGATGTGATGGTTGGATGACATCATCAACTTGATGGATATGAGTCTGAGCAAGCTCCGGGAGTTGGTGATGAACAGGGAAGCCTGGTGTGCTGAAGTCCATGGGGTTACAAAGAGTAGGACACTACTGAGCAACTGAACTGAACTGATTCTTCCAAGGAGCAAGAGTCTTTTAATTTCACAGCTGCAGTTACCATATGAAAAGATTTTGGAGCCCAAGAAAATAAAGTCTGTCACTGTTTCCGTTGTTTCCCCATCTATTTGCAATGAAGTGATAGGACCAGATGCCATGATCTTGATTTCTTGAATATTGAGTTTTAAGCCAGTTTTTTCATCACTTGCTTTACTTTCATCAAGAGACTCTTTAGTTCTTCACTTTCTGCCATAAGGGTGGTGTCATCTGCATATCTGAGGTTATTGGTATTTCTCCTGGCAATCTTGATTCCAGCTTGTGTTTCATCCAGCCTGGCATTTCACATGATTTGCTCCGCATATAAGTTAAATAATCAGGTTGACAATATACAGCCTTGATGTACTCCTTTCCCAATTTGTAACCAGCCCATTGTTCCATGTCTGGTTCTAACTGTTGCTATTCTCTACTATAGTGTAAGTAATTCAATTTTAAGCAAGGCAACTCATTCATTGTCCTGTTCTCAATAATTAATACAGTGCATGACACCATTTTTAAGTGAATAAATGGATGGATGAATGATTGCAACTTTGCACTGCAAATTAATATAACTTTGTAGTACATGAAGCCAGTTGGAATATAGGAAATTATGTCCAAGAAAAGGCCAACAATGAAGCCAGATTAATGTATCTAAAAGTGAGCTGTCAACCCAAATATCACATCAGTGTGAGGGTTAAGCAAGGAGCTGAGAAAATCCAAAAAGGTAGGTGCAAGGAGATACTGAACAAGGATTCACAAGGTACAATAGAACAACTCATAGTGACTTTTCATGGAATCCCTGAGCTAGCTTGACTGGCATATTTCATTTAAAAGGACAGTATATAGTGAACAATAAGCAGTAGGGAGATACTGAAGGATTTTAAAAAGAAAAATGACATAATCAGCTTTGTTTTGGATGGCATTTTCAACATTATGAAAGGTGGTTTGAAGGGGCAAGACTATTGGTAGAGAAACTAGTTAAGAGACCTGTCAAAAACCCAGTGAAAGTTAGTAACATTCTTAACCAATGCAATAAGGAGAGGGGAAAAGAGAACAGACTAAAGCAAATATAAACCAGCACACATTTGAATGGTGTCACTGATTCAACAGACATGAACTTGGGCAAACTCTGGGAGGTAGTGAGGGACAGGGAGGCCTGGCATGCAGCAGTCCATGGGGTTGCAAAGAGTCGGAGAAAGACGGCATTAGCGACTGAAAAACAATGACTTAGCGACTGAATAACAACAATATTGAGGTTTCATTTGCAGAGGAAATTACAGATACTCCTTTTAGAAAAGTAAAGCAAATGTAAGAAAGTATAGGGCAATTGTGCCTCCTCCTATTAGTCCTGAATTTAGACTTGAAACAAGAGAAGCTAACCATCACCTCTTCAGCCTTGTGGAACTACAATGACAATCTGTTTATAAATAAATAAATAAAAGAATTGACTGTAGATGAATTCACAAATAAGGTTTTACAAAGACCTGGATCAGGCATAGGATACTGGGGAACATATATTTAGTTTGAGACTTTCTCCCCTAAGCTTTCCTTCCAGCTCTCTCCAATAGTCAGTTTCTGATGATTACGGGCTCCTGTTTGAAGCACAGCAGCTCTGTCACCCACATGAAGTGTCACCCAGGACAGAGCCTGAAAGCTGCCAGCTGCCCATTTCACCTGAAGTCAGCATGCTTTTCATCCTTCCTGACAATGGTGCTGCCAGTACGCCTTGGGTGAGGAGACACCTTTCCCTGGAAAGTGATCAGTACAAGAAAAATGTGTTTCAGTTCTCTCTAAAGAACAAGGAGCTAATTCAGCTTGCTTTCATGGCCCTTTCCTTGTCTAATGTTTAAACAAATGGTTTTTGACGGAAACATCAGTTAAGGTTTCACAGTTAAGATTCTTCCCCAAATTATCTAACACTTGTTGGGGAAATTATCTCAGAAGGTTACACAGTGAAACTTGAATATAAAATATCATAGGACAGCTCACATGTCCAGTTTTCTACCTCATCCTCTGTCCTCTCCTTGAAAAATAAAAAATGTCTAGAGGCTAGAACAGGGTAATTACAGTGTCCACACCAGGGAGAGAGGGTGCTGAGAAGGGGGAGCATGCTAGGTAGCCTGAGCCCCCCAGGATGTCACAGGGCTTCTGGGAGGTGAGAAGCTGAGTGGTGAGAGCTTGTGCTAACCTACCTGACAGCCAAGGTCTTGTTCCTTTCAAAGTAATCTCTCCTGAGTGCTCCATGACAGGCTGGCTTAGGCGGGTTCAATCCAATTTAATGGATGATTTGACAATGGAAAATTGAGGAAAGAGGGAAATGATACATGCCAGATATCAGCCCAGGCAAAGCTGAGGGGGTGTAATGCTTGTCATTCATTCACCAAGTGGGAAATGTCTGAATGAATAAGTGCTCAGTACCAGGGGCGAATTCTAGCAGAGTCTCCAGGGAGAAGGAATGTCCATCTATGCTCTAATCCTCCTGCATAGTAACCAGACTTGGGGGTCGGGGGGCCTTATTTGGACAGTCTGTCTCTGCCCAATTTGGCACAGTTCTTTGAGGATCTGCCTTTTCCCAAGCAGGTTTGAGAGTATCAGTATGCATGGCCTCAGCTCTTACCTGTTCTCATTGCCAGAGGTCTCTGTTGTTAACACTCCTACTATTTCCACATCTCAGCTTATGTTTGTCGCCACCCAGCTCTAATTCATAGGTTCCATCAGTAGTAAATGACCCCTAATTTGGGTGCCTTGAAACCTCTATTTTCATGAAGCACTCTCATAGGTCTCCCTTCTGGGCATCACACGACCCAGAGGGTACAAGCCCCTCTTGAGATCCAGAGGACTCTAGCCAATCCCTCTCCTAAAGCACGTTCCTTCCTATCCACATGTCAGCAGGCTTTTCAGGCTGCAAAAACATATTCACATGAATAGAGGAGGAAATGCTTTAACTCGTTGTAGCTACAGCTGTTCTTTATCACTTTTATGTGATTGCTTACTGTCATTCTACAAGGGTAGAACAGATGTTGGTGTTCGCTCTTAAGAACTAGATCTCCCAGAGAAGGTCAGCATAGTGCCCTGGGAAGCCTCCAGATTCATTTTAGAGGTCCTAATGACTCTTTTTTGTCATACTTTAAAATTACTCATCTCAAACCTGTCATTATATACCTCTTGTTTTCATTGGTGGCATTGGAGACCCTCTTGGCATTATTTATTGGGCTTCAGTGGTATCAGTAGGGGGAGGATCCAATTTCTCTTCAGAAAGGCCATCATTCATCTTTTTCTGCCCTAAGGCTTGTGTTTGAGCAACTATATTCTTTATCTACAGTTGGAACGCTGGTTAGAAAAAGATCCTATTATAGTCTAGCTGAGAATATACTCAAAAGAACAATTCCCCCACTCCCCTTTATAGGATGCAATTTATAGAATTGTTAATAACAGTATATAACATTAATGAACACCCACTATACACTAGATTGGCTGGATGGTTTACATGGATTATCCCATTTAATCCTCACAATTAAATTACTAAGTAGATGTTATCATTATCCCTCACTCATACTTAAAGAAACAAACAGCTAAATAATTTTCCCTCGCAAGAAAGTGAGGGAATCAGGACCAAACGTAACTCGTTATCTGTTCTTATAGTCTCGGTTATACTTCCCACAAAGTATCCTTTTCTGTCTAGGAGACAAAAAGATGCTTTCCACATAGTCTTTGCCCCTTTGAAGCCTCAGCCACCATCCCTGGGGCTTGCATTCCTGGTCCCTGACTCCAGTAAGTTCGCTCGTTCCTACTACTAGCGCCAAACTTATCTCAGAAACTGTAGTTGCCTATTTCCCAAGAAGTTTCCATGGAGCTGGAAAAATCAGACTTTTAAATAAGGTTGCCAGCTTTCCCAAAGCAATGAATCAGACCTAGAAATCATGTAAAAAGTGGCACTTCTATTTGGCAATCACTATTAGACAGTTTTCTATTTTTACACTATGTTTCACTCAGTTCCCAACAGTATCATGGATTGTGACCTCAAAGCAAGAAAAACTTCTTCGAATATTTCTTTTGTTGTTGTTACCTGGAAGCAGGGAGTAAGACATAAATAAAAAATGATTTTTAGTGTCTAATTTAGCATGGTTCAACTCAGCCTCTATTTTTTCTCCGTGTCTGTGAGATGCAAGATCTAGTGTTTGATGCTGGGCCAAATCCACAGAGGACAAGAACACACATTGCTTTGGCTTATTGCAGCTGAGGCTATATTAGAAAAAATATATATTCATATATACGATTAGAAGTTACCTTTGGCAAGTTGCTCCACAATAAGATATCAATTTACTTATGAGATAATTATGGTAAAAGTGTGCAAGTGACACACTCTCCACTTTTAATAATTCTTATTTTCCTACAGCAAGATAGACTGTGATAGAAAAAACTGTCAAGGAGGAAAAGCTATCCAAGTTCAACATGGCAGTTTGTATTTGTCTTCTCAAGTAAATAATACCCATCTCTAATGCAAACTCCTTAGTCACATTAAGCAAACACAAAGTCTTTATTAATAAACTACAGAGAAATCTATTTAATTATGTTATCTCACTTGTGATTGCTTGCTAATGACCAATTCTAAATGTTTTGTAAACCGTGTTATTCATGGCCGTGGCAATTTGAGTCCTGAACATCTCTTTGCAAGAGTCACTGTAATTCATTAGTCTTTACACTATAGTTTAACCACTAAAATTCTCATATTTGAATGTTTTGGTGTTTCAGAAAACATGTCTTCTTGAACATTATCAGGCTGAACTGAAGATGCACTCCACTTAACTGCAGGAATAATTTTCTTGCAGAGATCAAATCCAGTACATGATGTAACTTTTTATATAACAGTAATGAGAATGTTTATAAATACATTATATAAACCAAGGATTTTTTTAATAAAGGGAGATATGGAACAACCCCAAGATTAACATTAAGTGATTCAGTGATGTAGGTAACTGTGTACAGGTTTCCCCTGCTATCCAGAGAGACAGCATTTCTATGAAACCTTTTGTAAACTGAAGAAGCAATTACCCAAGGGCACATCTTGCTAACTGTACAGAAAATAAATGGAGATAAAGCACTGATAGATGCTTACAGACACAGTTCAGAGCCATGGGTCTTGATGCTAAGATGCTGAGTACAGTTCCCGGGAAAGGAACCTGGCGATGCCACTCTTGCTGCTCCAGGTGAGCGCTGCCTCTGAAGTGACTGGCTGCAAAACTAATGCTGAAGGCTACTGTGCCTTTTGTTTTTTTCATAAAAGTGAAAAATCCTCTCTGGATTCTTTTCATTAGCAAAAAACAGGTACAGTCTGCCCTTCGTATCTGCAAGTGTACATCCACATATTCAACTATGATCAAAAATATTTTATTTAAATAATCCAGAAAATTTCAAAAGCAAAATGTGAATTTGATGCATACCAGCAGCTATGTACATAGCATATACATTGTATTTACAACTATTTATGTAGCATTTCTTTTTCATTAGGTATTAGAATCTATCTAGAGATGACTTAAAGAATGTATGAAGTTGTGCATAGAATATAAGCTAATAATACACCACTTTACTTAAGGGTCTTGAGCATCCATGGGTTTCGATTTCCTTAAGGGTCCTGGAATCAATCCTCTTCCAATACCAAGGAACAGTTATACTAATGTAAGTCTTTCTTAAAAGCGAAGTGGTGTAAAGTTAACTTTCAAAACATGGGGTAATCCCTGTATAGTGGGCAACCATTTATTTAAATAAAAGAATGCAGATACATTTAATGTGTGCTACATATAATTTCTTCAGTAGCAGCTAGTAAAATTTCTGTAATCACATTCTGAGGATTTTTTTTTTTACCTAAGAATTTTGCTAGAAAGATAGGTTCTCCTGCTTCAGTTAGCACCTGTCCTTTGTTTTGATAGCTTTGGGTGAGTTTTTAAGCCTTTGCTTAGTGGTTTTCATGAGAATAGATCTGCTAAGCCTTAGCTGCAGGGAATGAAATACTTTGGCATATTGAGAAGTGTCCCTTCCAACAGCTCAGCGCCCAAAGTCAGTGCAGGAGGGCCCTCTCACATCACTCTTCAAAACCTGAAGAAATACTTCAGGGCAATAACACAGACATCAGTAGGTGTTGACGGATGTTTGGCAGTTTACCCTCAAAATTGTGATCTCCACTCAACTTACTCATTATCATGGGTCCTGGAGAAGGTGAGCTGAGAGGTGAGGGCTGTACTGCCTTGTGTATCTGAAGGACAAAGATATGCTATCACTTGCTTCTGCTGAAAATGTAAAGGATTACATTATCTTCTCCTGGCCTGAATCCTATGGGGCTGGTTTTTCACTCTGACAATTGTCTAGTGACAAGGAAATGCATGGGAAATGTGGCTGCAATAAAGCCATAGAGTGAGGCAGTCAAGTGAAGGGGAAGAGGCAGTTGAAAGTGCAGAGATCTTGGAAAGGGCATGAAGTCAAGGTAAGACATACTCATGCCACTCACTCTGTTTGTTGCTAGAGCTGAAGCAGCTCCAAAATCTCTAATTAGGAAGGCTGTGGTGGCAGCAATTTGATAGAAAGTGGATGGAGAGGAGAACTTGGGCTGACACTGCAGTGTAGAGTAAGGCTGATGTTTTTACTTAATCTTTATTTTGTGCTTCTGTCAAATGACTTGAAGATGTGTTATCCTAGCAAGCTCACAGTTGTTATTAAGATTACTAAGATCCCATGCTTGTTTAGGGGTGATAAGGCAGTTGCTAGAGTTTTTAGGAAAGACAAAACTCCTGCTCAGTCACACTGGCATATCCACTGGGCAGTAAAGTTTACATAAATAAATAGGAACATATTAGAGCAGAGGTGGAAGTGTGATGCCATTTCTGGGACAGCTGCCAGGTCATCGCACCTGCTAGGTACAGGTAACTTGAATTGGGTGCAGGTAATTTTGAATAGAAATTTTCAACCCCAACTACAGAGTGGCATAATGTCCTTCTGGTATTAGTAGCATACCTGAAAGAGTGCAATTGAACCCTTAAAAAAGAATGAGAAGAGAGGAGAGGGATGGACTCACCATATTTTCTGGAAGTTTGCTTCAACTGGATAAAATGCATTGGTGATTAGTTTGGCAGAGAAGGCAATGGCACCCCACTCCAGCACTCTTGCCTGGAAAATCCCATGGATGGAGGAGTCTGGTGGGCTGCAGTCCATGGGGTCGCTAACAGTCAGACACAACTGAGTGATTTCACTTTCACGCATTGGAGAAGGAAATGGCAACCCACTCCAGTGTTCTTGCCTGGAGAATCCCAGGGACGGGGGAGCCTGATGGGCTGCCATCTATGGGATCGCACAGAGTCGCACACGACTGAAGCGACTCAGCAGCAGCAGCAGCAGCAGCAGCAGCAGCAGTTTTGCCGTGTTCTAGTACTCCAAAAAAAATTATTTTATGATTTGCAAATTTAGCTGGCTTTAATTCAATTAAAAGTTGTTTGAAGAAAAAATGTTATTTGACATCTGCTACTTAACAAAGTATAATTCACTACATCAGAGGTCAGCCACTAATACTGATTTCAGTTCAGTTCAGTTGCTCAGTCGTGTCTAACTCTTTGTGACTCCATGGACTGTACCAAGCCAAGCTTCCCTGTCCACCAACTCCCAGAGCTTGCTCAAACTCATATCCATTGAGTTGGTGATGCCATCCAACCATCTTAACCTCTGTTGCCCCCTTCTCTTCCTGCCTTTCAATCTTTCCCAGCATCAGGGATTAAAGCCAAACATTCTAACTGATTGCACCACAGAGACACCACATTATTGATCTACTGATTCCCAAAAACAGCTGACATAAGCATCTGCAAAATGAAACATGGTATTGTCTAGAAACAAATTGAATGCAAGTGGTTAATTTGAGTGTTAATCCTAGGAAACCGTTTTAAGAGGATGGGGATGTGAAGAGGCAGAAAACCATGAAGTGTGCATTATAGCTGAGTGGCAACTGGAATATGGTCCCAACAAGGAAATGTAGGAGATGATGTAGGGAATACCACAGAGTTATCTCCTTGTTGGGGGTGGGAGGCAAGATGCTGGGTTATTTATGCCCTGAGTACCTTCTCTCACAGTCTGAAGTCTGCCCCTGAAGGCTATTCAGACCTGCTAAGATGAAAGCCTCACAAGGAGAGCAGCAGAAGCTTAGACTAGACACCACTGACCAGTACCAGGAATGGTGAGAGCTGAAGGAGAGCAGATGGGGCCACAAAAACATCCACCGTAGCTGGGGTCTCAGAGTGGTCCAACTATTGTCATCCCAGTATCCCCAGAAGTGGAGCCCAGAGGACAGAAGCTTAAATAGCACTTAAACATCTGGGCCACAATCTCTGCTTCCCCTCAATCTGGCCAGACAGGTAGCTTGGGACAAGTTATCTTCTCAAAATTCTTACATAAAATCTTTTTTAAAATATTTGGTTATTTATTTATTTGGCTGTGCCAGTTCTTAGTTGCAGCATGTGGGGTTTTCAATCTTTGTTGAAGCATGCAAGATTTTTTTTTTTAGTTGCAGTATGCAGGATCTGTAGTTGCAGCATGTGAAGTCTTAGTGCGGCATGTGGGATCTACTTCTCTGACCAAGGATGGAACCCTGGCGTGTTGCATTGGGAGCGCAGAGTCCTAGCCTCTGGACCAACTTTATGCTGAAGATGGGAAAAGTTGAAAATAAGATGTCAGTTGGCTTTATGTGTGTCTGATCTCATTTCCTCTCTGCAAAGCTGGCTGGAAGGTGAGTCACAAGTTAAACCTGGTTGGCCAATGAGGGTAGGGAAGGGTACAAGAGAAAGCCAGTGACAAATATTTATCCATCTAGACCTGGGGTTTAGTGCTTGCAAGTTCAAGGTGGAAAGGTAGTTTCTTTAAAGCCCAATTATACACAAAATCAAAAGCTAAGGCGATCAGTTAAGAAGTAAGGTCACTACAGCTAACAGGCCAAATGGCAGCCATAAAACCATCTGCCTCCATCAAAGTGAAGCTAGATGCTGTCCCCAGCAAACCCCCAAATCCCAGTGGCTTCAAACAAGTGAGAACCATTTCTCCTTGTATAGTGTAAAATCCACTGAGCGTTTCAAGCTTGACTCTTGTTGCTCCTTCTGTGGCTCCACCCTTTATGATGACCTTGGACCTGCTGCATCCTCTGACTCTTGCTCACAGATCAAGAAAACAGAGAGTGAAAGACTGAGTGGGAGAGTATTATGGGACAAGCCTGAGAATGGCCTGCATTAATTTGGCTCAGAAACAATTGTCAAGAACTTGGTCACATTTCTCCCAGTAAAATGCAGGGGAACTGGGGAAAAATAGCTCCTGATTTAGACAGAATTTCCTAGCAAGTTGTCTACATTATAGAAGGGGAGCATGCCTCTTCTTCGAGAGTTAGTCAACCTTGCCAGATAAGCCAAACAAAAACAGCTCGATAAGATAAGGCATCACTGAAAGTGGAATTCAATGAACTTGGGCAAAATGAACCATGTGCCAGTCCTGAAACCCACCAGAAACCAAATGCTTCTGGTATAAATATCCCTGCCAATAAGGGTATGACCCAGTTGACAAAATAAGTACCAGGGAAGAATGAACAATGTGGAAAAACTAATCAGAGAACAAACTCCAGCATGAAACCCAGGATTTCTTTTTCCTTCCTTCTTCTCATCCAAAGATGGGCTGCCGAGCACAAAATTCAATCCAAAAGTGAATTCAACTTAATATCACCAATACAATTTTTCACTGGGCTTGTTCTGCATTCGGTGATAAAAGTAGCACACAATTATTTTCGATTGGACCAATGAGATTGTACCAAGAAGTCTCTGAAGATTGTCTGCTGAGTGCCAGTTGTTAATGAATCCCATTTGTCTTTCTTGATTAAGTCTGCTATTACCCCCGTTTAGTCCTGTCACCAACCCTTTAGCAAGAATTTTCATATCACTGTTTAGATGAGAAATTAGCCTATGAGAGCAGCACTCATCAATCAGAAGGCAGTTTATTTAATACAGTTTACAGTTTATGAGTTCAAAAACTCTAGCCTCAGACATTAGAAATGGATCACTGTCCCAGGCAGAGACAATCAGAGGGTTCAATTCACTTGACAAGGATGGAGAAATGACTTTGAATTTAACAGACACACTCAGGGCAGGCTTGCCGTATCTCAAGCCTGCAGCTGATATCAGGAGGCTTTTTCTTCTGATTAGGAAATCCCCCTTGGTTTAAGCAAGTGCTCCATTCTGGGTACTTAACCACACCTTTCTACAACACTGCAACCAGAAAAATTCAAAATGAAAATTTAAAATAGCGTCACTTCTTATGACCAAATCTTTTTCCTTCTGTGCAATATTTTAAATAAAGCTCCTATAGAATATTTACTTGTTCTTTGAAATTATAAAGAACAAGATGTCCATGAAAATCTTAATTTTTCAAAAGGTAGCACTATTCAGTGGCCATGTGTAAACAGCACAAAAGAAAATGAAGCCTCGGCACTTCTAGAACAGAGCTGGATAGCTATGTGACTATACACACGTAGATGATTCTGGGCCCCAAGAGGACGTTAGGAAACCCAGGTTGGCAGAATGTATTGGTTATTTAATGGTATCAGAGATTTTAGTTATTTTAAGAATTCTATTTCACATCACCATGTAACAAGCCAGACTTAGAGAACTGCTTCCTATATTATTTCATTTAGAGCTATAGTTCCAAATTTATTTTACCCAAGACTCCCTTTATGTATTTTCTAAATCAATGCTTTAACAAAAAAGACTGTCATTTGTATACTTGGTTAAGTTTAGAGAAGGAAAAACTGGCAAATCTGTTCTAAGAATCCTCAGTTTTTATCTTCCACTTTCTCTGTTGGCCTTAAATCTTAGAAAGAGAAATTTCTTAGAAGGACTTTAGGCAGAGAACACTAGCTACTATCAGAGCATGTAAACTTTGCCATCACTGACACACCTTGGTAACCCTTTGGAGACATAGCTCCAACTTCTGTGACCTCTTTCAAATTCTTAATGACCTTATCTGATACTGTTTTCTTTTTTAAAGAATAGTCTAGTCTTCTCTTTAGAATAATGTCTTTTATATTTAGATTGGGTATGTATGTCAAAGAGTATTTCACTGTAGTTATCCATCAAGTATTACTTCAGTCTCTATTATAATTGTTTTAGCTGTTATTTGTTGTCTCAGGTAAAGAATATATACATTCATTGTAAAATAGAAATGAGACAACATAGAATTATTTGAAGTAAAAGAAAAGAAAAAATCAGTCTCCTTATCAAGTCCTCATTTCCTCTCACCAAGTATAACTACTTTTAAGGTTGATGTGTATGTTTTAAACCATTTTTATGCATGCATGCCAAAACACTATAATTTTAACAGAAAAACAAGATTATACTATATATGTTGTCCTACAACTTGTTTCCTTTATTCATAAAACATTGTGTTAATTAGGATTCTCCAGGAGAAAATAATATATTTATAATGAGATTTATTATAAGAAATTGGCTCATGCAATTATGGAAGTTGAGAAGTCTCCACAGTCTGCACAAGTTGGAGACTCAGGAAAGTCAGTGGTATAAATTCAAGCCCGAGTTCAAAGGTCTATGAACCAGGAATACCAGTGGTGTAAGCCCTAGTTTAAGGACAGGAAAAGACTGATATTTCCACTCAGCAGTCAGGCAGAGAGAAGGAATTCAACCTTCCTCCACCTTTTTGTTCTATTCATGTCCCCAGCGAATCAAATGCCCACCCAACCGGGACAGGCAAGATGGTTTACTGAGTCCACCAATTCAAATGCGAACCTCATCTATAAACAGCCTCAAGACCCACCCCAAAACAATGTTAATCTGACCATTCAGTATCCCACTAAAGTTGACACATAAAAATGACCATCACATGTACCATCAGCAACCTTCCATTTCAGTACATTCATCTAAATCATGTTACTATTGGCTGCTAAACAGATGTACAAACGTAACTAAAACATTCCTCTATCAAAAGGCATTTAAGTAGTCTCCAATATTTTGACTAGAACAAAACAAAAATTGGACATCTTTAAACTTTTCCCCCTGACCATTTATGGGCAATTCAGACTAGTTGAGTTAAAAATCTATGTATTTTTTTCAACTTTATGTACTACTGGAAAATCTCTGCAAGATAAATTAAGATTTATCATCTTTTAAGTTCTCACACATTATAAAATTCAAACTTTTACAAGCTGATGTTCTTGAACTAGATTCATCTAACTCACAGTGACAAAGATTTGAATACTGCACAAAGCAAAAAACATAAGTAAAAATACATGCCGTAATTCAACATATTACAGCACATATTGCTACATATTTCTACCGTGCTAATCTAAGCTATTCTGTGGCTGTCTGAATCAGAATAATTTATATCAATGTTTCATGAGATTGGACAATGTTCACAGTATTTTGGAAAAGGCACAGAAGTAAATCAGAATGTACTTGGTTTTAAAACTACCTGTCAGTATAGGTTAAGTTATGCCACAATAACAAATTAACCTAAAATCTCATTGATTTAATACAATGATTTGTTTCTTATTTACACTATATGTATATTGTATGCTCATAGTACTGCTCAGGTCAGTAGGGGTCTCTGTTCTCCATAGTCTCTTGGGGACTCAAACTGATGGAGACTCCTCTTCTAATTGTGTTTCCTGGAGCACAGGTCTGAAGAACTGTTCAGGGACATATCTGGTTCCATAGAATCACTACAAAGTAATAGCCTAATTTGCTTTAATACAAGAATTACAGTTCTGAAAGCTCCCAGTCAGTGGCCATTGTCTCAAGTACTGCTTCCTCCATGCCAGTGATGGATCATCAGTGTCTGATAACACTGCTGAAACTCAGCAGTGTGCAAAAATGGGATCTGACTGGGCCACTCCCAGTCCTTTTCTTGTCTTCTCTTGCCATCATCTCTGTTGACCTCAAGCCACTGACCAAGGTCCCATTTGTTCCTCTACATATAAGAGAGTATCATCCCTCTCTCAGAATCACTTAGAAAGGGTTTTCTACAGCAGCCTATTTATTATCATTCTTGGGAAATAAAAGCTCTTTCAGGTCAATTCACAGGATGACTTGGCTTGTAGAAGATTCCTGCCCCCTCCAAAGACCTATGATTTAGAGTTCAGCCCATAAATCCCCCCTCCCTTATGATGAGTTCCTTCTCAGGACTCCCTATCACCCTTCCATGCCTCCAGCATCAGTGAGTCTGGCAGAAGGAAAAAAAGGAGCAATACTCCTTTCCTTTTTCTTTTAAGAGGCTCCTCACTATTGTGAAAATCCCTAAAATCAAATACACGTGAAAGGGCTCTGCCTACCTCCACACTACATTATCCAAAGACTAAATGTCACAGCCTTTCCCCAACTAAACATGTTAAATGTATTGCTGTTAATATCAAAATAGCTCTCTTCCATCCTTTATTCTCATTAACTTTGACTCCTGTACAGCCACAGAAGTCAACCACTGAGATCACAATAAACTGGAAAATTCTGAAAGAGATGAGAATACCAGACCACCTGACCTGCCTCTTGAGAAACCTGTATGCAGGTCAGGAAGCAACAGTTAGAACTGGACATGGAACAACATGACTGGTTCCAAATAGGAAAAGGAGTACGTCAAGGCTGTATATTGTCACCCTGCTTATTTAACTTATATGCAGAGTGAAAAGTAAAGTGAAAGTGAAGTCGCTCAGTCATGTCTGACTCTTCGCGACCCCATGGACTGTAGCCTACCAGGCTCCTCCATCCATGGGATTCTCCAGGCAAGGGTACTGGAGTGGGGTGCCATTTTCTTCTCCAGGAGATCTTCCCAACCCAGGGACTGAACCCGGGTCTCCTGCATTGCAGGCAGATGCTTTACCATCTGAGCCATCATGAGAAATGCTCAGCTGGAGGAAGCACAAGCTGGAATCAAGATTGCTGGGAGAAATAGCAATAACCTCAGATATGCAGATGACACCACCCTTATGGCAGAAAGTGAAGAGGAACTCAAAAGCTTCTTGAAAGAGGAGAGTGAAAAAGTTGGCTTAAAGCTCAACATTCAGAAAATGAAGATCATGGCATCTGGTTCCATCACTTCATGGAAAATAGATGGGGAAACAGTGGAAACAGTGTCAGACTTTATTTTTTGGGCTCCAAAATCACTGCAGATGGAGATTGCAGCCATGAAATTAAAAGACGCTTACTCCTTGAAAGAACAGTTATGACCAACCTATACAGCATATTCAAAAGCAGAGACATTACTTTGCCAACAAAGGTCCATCTAGTCAAGGCTATGGTTTTTCCAGTGGTCATGTACGGATGTGAGAGTTGGACTGTGAAGAAGGCTGAGCACCAAAGAATTGATGCTTTTGATCTGTGGTGTTGGAGAAGACTCTTGAGAGTCCCTTGGACTGCAAAGAGATCCAACCAGTCCATTATGAAGGAGATCAGCCCTGGGTGTTCATTGGAAGGACTGATGCTAAAGCTGAAACTCCAGTACTTTGGCCACCTCATGCGAAGAGTTGACTCATTGGAAAAGACTCTGATGCTGGGAGGGATTGGGGGCAGGAGGGGAAGCGGATGACAGAGGATGAGATGGCTGAATGACATCACTGACTCGATGGACGTGAGTCTGAGTGAACTCCGGGAGTTGGTGATGGACAGGGAGGCCTGGCATGCTGCAATGCATGGGGTTGCAAAGGGTCAGACATGACTCAGAGACTAAACACTGAACTGAACACTATGAAGGCAAATCCTTAGACAGTGTTTGTTAGGGTCATAATTGTATGCAGATAGATACATCACAAAGAACTGCCATTATTTTTTCTGTCTTCATATTAGAAACACCTTAATATTTCAGATCAAGAAATTGGAAATTGATAATTCTACATGATTTATTCAAATAATCATAAGGAGTACTTTCATTTTGAATATTTCTCCAACTTTACGTTTAAAAATTGTACCCCAGGCTGATCTCAGCTTCTGTAGTTCATCACGTATCTTACTATATGATGTTGTGTAATTTAAAAAAAAAACCTTTTATAACCATTTGATACATTTCAAAGTCAGAGGCAGGTGTGGCATTCATGATAAGATTTATTCAAAAATTTATGATTTGTGTTTCTCTTGTTTTTGTTGTTCAGTCACTAAGTCCTGACTGTTTGCAACCCCGTGGACTATAGCATGGCAGGCTCCTCTGTTCTGCATTATCTCCCAGAGTTTGTTCAGATTCATCTCCATTAGGTCAGTGATGGTATTTAGTCATCTTATCCTCTATAGTCCCCTTCTCCTTTTGCCTTCAATCTTTCCCAGCATCAGAATTTCTCCCAATGAGTTGGTTCTTTGCATCAGGTGACCAAAGTACTGGAGCTTCAGCTTCAGCATCAGTCCTTCCAATGAATATTCTGGGCTGATTTCCTTTAGGATTGACTGGTTGGACTTTCTTGCAGTCCAAGGGACTCTCAAGAGTCTTCTCCAACACCACAGTACAAAAGCATTAATTCTTCAGCACTCAGCCTTCTTTACGATACAACTCTCACATCCATACATGACTACCAGAAAAACCATAGCTTTGACTATATGAACCTTTGTCAGAAAAGTGATGTCTCTGCTTTTTAATACACTGTCTAGGTTTGCCAGCTCAATGAAACTATGAGCCATATAGTACAAGGCCACCCAAGATGGTCATGGTGGAGAGTTCTGATAAAACGTGGTCCACTGGCGAAAGGAACGGCAAACCACTTCAGCCTTCTTGCCTTGAGAACCCCATGAGCAGTATGAAAAGGAAAAAAGATATGACACTGAAAGATGAACTCCCCAGGTTGGTAGGAGAAGAGTGGAGAAATAGTTCCAGAAGGAATAAAGAGGCTGAGCCAAAGCAGAAACAAGGCCCATTTGTGGACATGTCTGACTGTGAAAGTAAAGTCCAGTGCTGTAGGAATGATATTGCACAGCAACCTGGAATGTTAGGTCCACGAATCAAGGTAAATTGGAAGTGGTCAAACAGGATATGGTAAGAGTGAGCATCGACATTTTAGGAATCAGTGAACTAAAATGGACTGGTATAGGTGAATTTAATAATTCAGATGACCATTATATCACTATTGTAGGCAAGAATCCTTCAGAGGAGATGGAGTAGTCCTCATAGTTAACAAAAGAATCCAAAATGTAGTAAGCACTTGGGTGCAGTCTCAAAACAGAATGATCTCTGTTTGTTTCCAAGGCAAACCATTCAATATCACAGTAATCCAAGTCTATATCCCAACTACTTCTTCAGCCAAAGAAGCTGAAGTTGAACAGTTCTATGAAGACCTACAAGACCTTCTAGAACTAACACCAAAAGAAGATGTCCTTTTTATCATAGGGGATTGGAATGCAAAAATAGGAAGTCAAGAAATACCTGGAGTAACAAGTAAGTTTGGCCTTGGAGTACAAAATGAAGCAGGGCAAAGGCTAACAGGGTTTTGCCAAGAGAATGCACTGATCATAGCAAGCATCCTCTTCCAACAACACACGAGGTGACTCTACACATGAACATCACCAGATGGTCAACACCGAAATCAGACTGATTATATTCTTTGCAGTCAAAGATGGAGAAGCTTTATACAGCCAGCACAAACAAGACCAGGAGCTGACTATGGCTCAGATCATGAACGCCTTATTGTAAAATTCAGACTTAAGTTGAAGAAAGTAGGGAAAAACACTAGCTCATTCAGGTATGACCTAAATCAAATCCCTTATGATTATATAGTGGAAGTGACAAATAGATTCAAAGGATTAGATTTGATAGACAGAGTGCCAGAAGAACTATGGATGGAGGTTCATAACATTGTACAGGAGGCAGTGATCAAAACCATCCCCAAGAAAAAGAAGTGCAAAAAGGCAAAATGGCTGTCCGAAGAGGCCCTACAAATAGCTGAGAAAAGAAGAGAAGTGAAAGACAAAGGAGAAAAGGAAAGATACACCCGTTTGAATGCAGAGTTCCAAAAAATAGCAAGGAGAAATAAGAAAGCCTCTGTAAGTGGACAATGCAAAGAAATAGAGGAAAACAACAGAATGGGAAAGACTAGAGATCTCTTCAAGAAAATTAAAGACACCAAGGGAACATTTCATGCAAATATGGGCACAATAAAGGACAGAATCAGTATGGACCTAACAGAAGCAGAAGATATTAAGAAGAAGTGGCAAGAATACACAGAACTATACCAAAAAATCTTAATGACCTAGATAACTATGATGGTGTGGTCATTCACCTAGAGCCAAACATTCTGGAATGTGAAGTCAAGAGGGCCTTAGGAACAAAGCTAGTGGAGGTGATGGAATTCCAGCTGAGCTATTTCAAATCCTAAAAGATGATGCTGTTACAGTGCTGCACTCAATATGCCAGCAAATTTGGAAATCTCAGCAGTGGCCGCAGGACTGGAAAAGGTCAGTTTTCATTCTAATTCCAAAAAAAGGCAATGCCAAAGAATGTGCAAACTACTGCACTGTTGCACTCATTTCACATGTTAGCAAAGTAATGCTCAAAATTCTCCAAGCTAGGCTTCAACAGTATGTGAATGGATAACTTCCAGATGTTCAAGCTGGATTTAGGAAAGGCAGAGGAAAGTGAAAAGTGAAGTGAAAGTGAAAGTCCTGTCTGACTCTTGCAAACTTATGGACTATATAGTCCATGGAATTCCCCATGCTAGAATACTGAAGTGGGTAGCCTTTTCCTTCTCCAGGGAATCTTCGCAACCCATGGTTCAAACCCAGGCCTCCCACATTGCAGATGGATTCTTTACGAGCTGAGCCACAAGGGAAGCCCAAGAATACTGGAGTGGGTAACCTGTCCCTTCTTCAGTGGATCTTCATGACCCAGGAATCAAACTGGGTCTCCTGCATTACAAAGATCAATATGAGATCAAATTGCCAACATCCCATTGGATCATAGAAAAAACAAGAAAATTCCAGAAAAATATCTGTTTCTTCATTGAGTATGCTAAAGCCTTTGATTGCATGGATCCCAGTGAACTGTGGGAAATGCTTAAAGAAATGGGAATACCAGACAACCTTACCTGCCTCCTGAGAAAGTTGCATGCAGAAAAAGAAGCAACAGTTAGAGCTGGACATGGAACAATGGACTGGTTCAAAATTGGAAAAGTATACGTCAAGGCTGTATATTGTCACCCTGCTTATTTAACTTATATGCAGAGTACATCAGGTAAAATGTCAGGCTAGATAAATTACTAGCTGGAATCAAGATTGCTGAGAGAAATATCAACAGCCTCAGGTATACAGATGATACCACTTTAATGGCAGAGAGTGAAGAGGAACTAAAGAGCCTCTTGATGAAAGTGAAAGGGGAGAGTGAAAAAGCTGGCTTATAATTCAACATTCAAAAAACTAAGATCATGGCATCTGATCCTATCACTTCATGGGAAGTAGATGGGGAAAATGTGGAAAGTGTCAGACTTAATTTTCTTGGGCTCCAAAACCAATGTGGATGGTGACCACAGCCATGAAATTTAAAGATACTTGCTCCTTGGAAGAATAGCTATGTCAGACCTAGACAATGTTTTAAAAAGCAGAGACATTACTTTGCTGACAAAGGTCCACATAGTCAAAGCTATGGTTTTTCCAGTAGTCATGTATGGATATGAGAGCTGGACCATAAAGAAAACTGAGCACCAAAGAATTGATGCTTTTGCACTGTAGTGCTGGAGAAGACTCTTAAGTGTCCATTGGACTACAAGGAACTCAAACCAGTTAATCCTAAAGGAAATCTATCCTGAATATTATTGGAAGGATTAATGCTGAAGCTGAAGCTCCAATACTTTGGCGACCTGATGTGTAGAGCTGATTCATTAGAAAAGACTCTGATGCTGGGAAAGATTGAAGGCCAGAGAAGAAGGGAATGACAGAGAACAAGATGGTTGGAGGGCATCACCAACCAGTGGACATGAAGTTGATCAAGCTGTGAAAGATGGTGGAGGACAAGGTTGCCTGGCATGCTGCAGCCCATGGGTTGCAGAGTCAGATACGTCTGAGCACCTGAACAACAACAACAAGGTTTGTCATAGGTTTCCTTCCAGGGAACAAGCATCTCAGTTTTACAGCTGCAGTCATGGTCTACAGTGATTTTGGAGCCCAAGTAATTAAAATCTGTCACTGATTCCACATTTTCCCCCTTCTATTTGTCATGAAGTGATGGCACCAGGGAGACTTATTGCTACCTAAACAAAAGGAAACAAATTTTGAAATTTTAAATAGCAAACAGTAGGTTGAAGCAGGTATAGGTTTCCCCCCCTAAGTAAGAAATTCCTGTTGCTGGCCAGGCTCTGCTACAGATATTCAGACTTACCATAGAGGCTCTTGCAATAGGGTGCCAAAAATCTGATGGGAAAGAAAAAGTGAGATTTATGCTCAACATTCCCAAAGATGCCTCATCATCCAGGATTCTGGACAATTGCTTCATTTCATTACTCATATCTCCTTAATATTTGTTAATAAATAATTTTGCATGATATTAGCTCTGTCATTCAGTGTTTGGCAATAGACTTTCAAAATACCACTAACTGTCTATAGGAAGCTCACACTTGCTTCAAAACAACAAGAGTCAACTATTAAAAAAAAAATAAATGAAAGTTAAAAAGTAAAAGGAACTGATCTCTCAAGATTAACTCTTGACCTTTCCGATGCTACTTCTATGGCAGATGTTCCTCCACGCTGTGAAGGTCACTGTTGTTCATTACGAGAACTCGACAGTGCATATGGGCCAGCGGCAGAATTTGTTGATGCATCAGGAGATGAATGACTTGCTGAACAGGACTCCATTGAGGTAGAAAGGACTGTGAAAAGTCTCATGCTGGGATGCTCAAGAGGGAAGCCAAAGAGCAGATAAAACTAGACAGGCGAGGAGACAGGGCAAAAAGTCAGGGATTTCTGAGGGTACAGCATGGGTGGGGCAGGCATGCAGTGCAGGTTTTCATTAGGATTGCTGGTGGAGTTTAGTGGCCTGGTGAACTTTTGTGCTGGTTTATTTATTGAGAGGAAAATGTGAGTTTAAGGGTGACTCTGAGACTTCGAATTTTTTGAGAAACTAGTCATGGAACATTCAGAATATGGATGTTTAGCCAAGGTATAGCATTGATTTATTGCGATAGCCACCTTTATATCATAGTCATTTCCCGCTTTCCCTGTAGAACCTTTCAGTTGCTTCCTAAATTCAAAACTCACAAGATCTGACCATCAGTCTATTTGAGCTAATGAAGCTCAGTATAGGACAAAGAGCAGCAGACAGAAAGTCAGAAGTCATGGATGCTGACTTAGGTTCTGTTTGTAATTCAGTGTATCCTAATCGACAGCACTTAACATCTTTGGGCCACAGAGTTCTCATAAGGGCTTCCATGACCCTTCCCAGTTCTACTATTTCTGCTAGTTTCTGTGGTTCTATTTTACCAATTTCATCTTTCAATAAAATAAAAAGCAAAATTTACCTGCTGGTATTGTTATACTCTGCTAGTTACATTTTCTGAATATTTGATTGTTAATGTACTGGAAGAAAGAAAATTGTAGAAGATTTCTTGTTTAAAGTCATTTGAATATCATTACTAAATCTACAGTTGTTATCAAAGCAAAACATGACCCTAGGCCTTCCTTTTGGAGTCATTCACAAATGAACACATTTTATTTTAATAGAAAACAAGAGCATTTTAATTGCTTAGGCTAGGTACTTTTATTTTGTTTTATGTGTGCAGTCAGAACCAGACCCTTGTGGATAATGTTAAAAGATGGATATTCTTTTCCTGTGCTTTTTTCTTTTTGTGTGTAAATTACAGCAATTGCTTGGGGGATTGGGCATTTGGACAAGCCATAAAATAATCAAAAATTTAATACTGTTTGGTAGCAGCCTAGGACTCTTTGAATTAGTGGTTAGATTAACCATTCACAGGTATAAGCACTTCACTCCTAGCTGGATTTAATAGTTCTGTTCATTGGGGGAATAAATTCTCTTGGTTGGTTTGAGGGCTTAACAAAATAATTTCTTGAATGTAAGGAAGTGACCTCAGCATTCATAATTAGGTTTCCTTTGGTCTAATGTTATTTCTACACTCTGACAAAATAATAATCTGAAAGTGAATTACTTATCCTTCATTACTTCAAAAGAACCAAGTCAAGAACCAGTCCAACCTCAAATCATTTAGCTGCATTTGCCAAATTGTCTGTATTTGTGTACATTTCTAGGCAGTCTTAAGTCTGTTTATACAGTAAAGTCTTCCAGACAGCTGTTAAAAACCAGTCTCAAAAAACTACCTTTAGAAATATCTACAAATACTAGAGCTCATTCAAAAATATACATCTCAGATTTTCTCTTGGTTACTGTTGGGGAGTTTCAAAGGAAATCTCAGATAGGATAGTCTCAGCTCAGTTTTGAATGTAATTAGTTTCTCTCTCTCTCTTGTCTTAATTACTTTCAATCTATTCTGTCACTTGAAGATTTCAAACTCAACTGTTTTATGATTGTGAAATATTGTCACAATTTATGCTAATCAACCTAATTAATTCCCAGGGCAACGTTCCTGTGGATTGTGCTAGAGTATATGATAAAGTCACTAGTTCTCAATGGTGAATAGATTGTTTCTTCCAATTTGATGTTTACGACTGTTGCTGTATGATTCATTTTCCTGTATCAGAAAGCTAGTGAGCATATTTCAATGGCTCCAATGTATCTATATTCTTTATCATGCTGCTGTTTACCAAAGTGCAAGTTATCACCTGCTTAACAACCAGGAAAGTATGAGAAACTCAGTAATTAATTCTTATAACTGTCCGTCTGTCTGGACTTCCAACTGCCATGACAGAAACAACTATTGAGAGTAAGAAAATCCACACCCTGCCTACTCAGATTTCCCAGCTTAAGGTGCTCAAAACAGAGAAATTTGGAAAGAGATGGAAGAGTGAAGGAACCTAATATTCAACTTGAAACTCTATAATAAATACTCTTTTTTCCCCAAAAGTGGAATGCAAAGTGTGATTCTGAGCTTTGCCAATTCCTACCATCCTCTAATAAAGGTATCAGATAGACTATGTTCTGTAGGGCTGTACTTAGTCACTCAGTCATGTCCAATTCTTTGCAACCCAATGGACTATAGCCCACCAGGCTCCTCTGTCCATGGGAATTCTCCAGCAAGAATACTGGAGTAGGATGCCATGCCCTTCTCAAGGGCAACTTCTCAACCCAAGTATCAAACCTCAGTCTCCTGCATTGCAAGCAGATTCTTTACTGTCTGAACCACTTTGAATCCAAGAAGCTTGAGCAAATGGGTAGGTTAAATTGCCCCAAGAATATAATAAGCTCTAGGATGTCTACAGAATACCACATGGTGTGGCCAAAATGTCACTGGACTGGATGCCAGGAGACTTGCCTCTGAATCCTGGCTCTGGCATTTAATGAGTATAGACTCTTTAATCTTGTTTGCTCTAGTTTTCTAAATTGGATATAATATTTACCTCTAACAAACAAAAGCTCAAAAATGTATGGTATAAAGTAGACACTTTCTATTATATTCATCTTCCCCAAAAAGCCTTTCTGCCCCTCCACATCATAGGGCCTTTCCCTTCTTCGTGCTTAGTAGATTGTCTTATTTGCACATCACCTTTGGGCACAGCGTCAGGCACTGCCTGATAGCAATAGCCCTTCATTTTACATGACTATATATCTTCTCTTTCTGAAAATATGTTAATTTCTTTGAGGTCAGGAAATCCATCTTCTCCTTTTTCTGCTCTGTCTACCACCTACCCCAGCAGAATATCAGGTACAATGTACTGATGAATACTTATTGAACTGAATTTTTTTTCTCATCCTGTGCTCCCCTTCCTCCTACTGTTTTGTGAGTATGAGTTTATACATACATTTATAAACAAGATTAAGTTTTAAAATATATGGCATAGCTTTGTCTAATTATAAGTTGAAGATTTATATCTACAATTGTATATGTTATATATGTTACAGACAATTGAGCCTCACTAAATTAAAGCAGCAATAATATATTTGCAATAAAATACATCAAGTGCTTTGAGCAGCAATAATAGCCTATAGGACATCCAATACCAGCAGCACAATTACCACCTTCTCAATAGACTTTTTACTTTGCTCTACACTAAAAAGGCTACAGTATTCAATTTTTCTGGATAGGTTAACAGAAGTACCTAAAAAGATGAGTGTGTATATGTAGCACCAATGACCACCCCCAACTACTTTATTTAAATAAAAAAGCAGCCACAAATATTAGTTTTCCATCACTCATCTTATATTGCTGATACGTTTACTTAGACAGTCTGACACTGAACAGGAATACTGAAATCAGGCTCTGCAATTTGGGTTACTGAATCTAATCTGGGAACCTACAGTATGTGCAGCATGTAGCTTAGCTGGGACAATAAACTGGGCCCACATATGGGCAGACTGAAGCAAAGGTCAGTTCAGTTCAGTTCGGTTCAGTTCGTCGCTCAGTCGTGTCCGACTCTTTGCGACCCCATGAATCGCAGCACGCCAGGCCTTCCTGTTCATCACCAACTCCCGGAGTTCACTCAGACTCGCGTCCATTGAGTCAGTGATGCCATCCAGCCATCTCATCCTCGGTCGTCCCCTTCCCCTCCTGCCCCCAGTCCCTCCCAGCATCAAAGTCTTTTCCAATGAGTCAACTTTTCGCATGAGGTGGCCAAAGTACTGGAGCTTCAGCTTTAGCATCATTCCTTCCAAAGAAATCCCAGGGCTGATCTCCTTCAGAATGGACTGGTTATATCCTTGCAGTCCAAGGGACTCTCAAGAGTCTTCTCCAACACCACAGTTCAAAAGCATCAATTCTTCGGCGCTCAGCCTTCTTCACAGTCCAACTCTCACATCCATACATGACTACTGGAAAAACCATAGCCTTGACTAGATGGACCTTAGTCGGCAAGGTAATGTCTCTGCTTTTGAAAATGCTATCTAGGTTGGTCATAACTTTCCTTCCAAGGAGTAAGAGTCTTTTAATTTCATGGTTGCAGTCACCATCTGCAGTGATTTTCGAGGCCAAAAAATAAAGTCTGACACTGTTTCCACTATTTCTCCATCTATTTCCCATGGAGTGATGGGACCAGATGCCATGATCTTCGTTTTCTGAATGTTGAGCTTTAAGCCAACTTTTTCACTCTCCTCTTTCACTTTCATCATGAGGCTTTTTAGTTCCTCTTCACTTTCTGCCATAAGGGTGGTGTCATCTGCATATCTGAGATTATTGATATTTCTCCCAGCAATCTTGATTCCAGCTTGTGTTTCTTCCAGTCCAGTGTTTTAGGGATTATTTTAAAAATAGATCGACCCATAGAAGAAGTTCTCATTCCCAACACATGTTTGGGACCACCAATAACCTTCACATTTCCCATTTGAATAGACACTTCAGTTTGAATCTTACTCTAGTAAAGATGACTGTCCACTGAAAATGTGTTCCCTCTCTTCCAGAGTTTAGAGTGCTTTGGGAGAAGTCATAACTACATAGATCAGCCTCCCTTGTATCTAAGTGAACCCATATGATTAGCTCTTTTCTGTGCAGTTTGAGCGGAAATGATGTGTGATGTATCTGGGCAAATGTAATTAAGAAACAAGTGCATATCATCTTCTTTTGGCTACCTGTTAGATAGATACCAAGGACTTCAAGATGCTAGGGAATGGCCATGCCATATATCAAGTTTGCATTTCTGAATCACCAAGTGGGAGAAAGTTGCCTGATAACTAGGATTATCCAATATGAATGAATAGGTATTAACTTATTGTGTTAGGTTATTAAAGTTTGAGTATTTATTTGTTATGGCACTTTACATTACCCTAACTTATTAAATCAACCACATTTTACATGGGCAATGGTGTATATCTTGATATTTGCTACTGCCTGTAGTAACTCCATCTTCTCCTTGATCATCCAACAATCCTGAATCCTTTTTCTCCATCTGTACCTTTTAAAGCTGGCATTCTAAGCCCACTGCTTGTGTTTGCCCCACCCCTGCCCCAGGCAATGTTATTATACCTTTAGGGCATATTGTTGATTTCTAAATTTTACCTCTAGCCTAATTTTTAGCCTGGCATGGTCAAACACCTCTGAAACTTCTCTTCCTGGGTGTTCCACGGACATGTCAAACTTAATTTGTCTGCAACTGGGATCAACATTTTCCTCCCTTCCTTTTCCTATCCCTAGAGCACCTCCCCTACTACATTCTCTCTCTCAGTAAATGGCACCAGCCTTATCTCAGAAAAAAGCACTGCAGATTATCCCAGACTCCTCTGTTCTCCTCATTTTCCATATCTGGTGCATTATGAAGTCCAGCAAATTTTACCAACTAAGTACTTAGGGAATCAATCCTGTCATCCCCACCCTAAATAACACTGTCCTGGCTCAAGGTCCCATTATTTTTCATGTAGGCCATGCCAGAACACAGTGGCTAAGCACATGGACTTTGGAATTAGGCAGATCTTTGCTAAAGTCTCAACTCTGCAATTATTTCTCAGCTGTCTGATCTGGGGAAATTAACTATCGATTTAAACCCATTTCTTCCCATCTGTGAAGTAAGAGATACTAATAGTACTTTCCAAATGGGGCTGTTATAATCAATGAAGGAAATTAGGTACAGAGGGACCTTAAAACAGCCTGGCATGGAGTAAGGGCACCATAATGTTAGCTATTGTGATTGGATACTCTGCTTCCATACTCATCTCCATGAATTTGCTCTCCTTAACGAAGTAACTTCTCTAAAATAGAAATTTTGCCATCTTTGACTCCTGTGTTGTAGATAGAAAGGAGAAGATCAAGGATGAGAAATATTCAGAGATAGAATTGGTAGGAATTGGAAACTGATTAGGATAATTGATAGACATCTTACTAGAAATGTCTATCACAAATTATATAAATTGGATAAATTTGCTTTTGTGAGTAAATTAAATGTTAGTTTAAGATCCTCTGTTTCCTTTGTTTTTCCAGATGGAATCTGCGTTTTAAAAACTCAACAACTAAATTAGTGATTATCCAAGTTTACTATAAACTATACTCACTAAATAATGGCCAACTCATTTGTTTACTTACAGAACATGCATGACAGCTAAAAAACAGGAAATTCCAATTAACCAAAAGTTCTATCTGAGAAAACAGAATACAAGGAAAGCTCTAAGAATAGTATATTTTAATCCTCATTACTATTCTTTTCACACATCTCTTTCCAGTAATACTTTTCTCTCCTTTTTAAAAAATCTCATCCCCAAGGTGTCCTGAACAGACAATGACAGCATTTGGAAGATAAGAGTGGAAATAACTGAGGAGGAGTAAAACCAAGAATCACTATACATCTACTAAGTGCCAAACAACAAGGATGTTCTTCACATGTTGTCTCAGTTCTCAAAGTAAAACCGAATAAATAAATAAATAAAATAAACCCCATGACTTATATATGTAGCTTCCTGGTGGCTCAGATGATAAAGACTCTGCTTGCAATGCAAGAGACCCAGGTTGGAGCCCCAGGTCAGGAAGATCTCCTGAAGAAGTACATGGTAACCCACTCCGTATTCTTGCCTGGAGAATCCCATGGACAGAGGTGCCCGGTGGACTGTGATCCAAACGGTCGCAAAGAGTCAAACACGACTGAGTCACTAACAGTTTCACTTTTCATGTACCATGAGGAACATATAATTTCTATTTTACAGAAAAAGGTCTCAGTAAAGTTAAGCTACCTGCCTGAAAAGGTATTTATTTGCCAGGATTTGAATCTATTTTCATCTGACATAAATGTCACTAGCTTTGTTTTATATTACAATATCCTAGATATCCAAACTATGAAGAGTCTACAACTATGTATTTGACTATTCTGTACCTCTTTAGTGCATATGTGAACAACAACAACAAAATATAGATTGTGGGTAAGAACTTCTCACATTGTCACACTGTTTGTATCCACATGGGAACTGAGTCTGTGAAACACAGAAACGTCCCTGAGGAAGAAACCAGTCACAAAAGCCACCACAAGCACCCGTAATACACAAGCATACATCATCCTCCATTCCTCATGCCCTTCCCACTTGATGAAATAAACATCCCTAGTTTCCTGTAATTTGGGCTTCAGACTCCTTGGAGAGTAAATTCACATACTTCTCTGTGTCGTAGTGGGAAGGAGTCCTATAAAATAGCAGAAAGCAAATGATTGGTGAACAATTTTTTTTTTAATCAGATTCTTTCTGAGAAACTGATTTCATTACTTGTTCACTAGACAAGCTCCCACTAAATCTATTCACAATTAAAAAAAAAAAAATTACCCAGCTAGTAGTATTGAACTGTGCCTTAATTAGAGCAGCCAAGAATGTCTTGTATAATTAACTGGGCTTTGTTTATAATTATTTCCTTGTGGTTAGGACTGTTTTCTGCTTGTAACTGGGGCAATGCTAATAGTAACACTAACCTTTGATTTTCATGTGAGAGTAACTGAAGGACAGGCAGAAGAAACAGGCCAGACCTAGGAAAGTGAAACGAAAGGACATGAAACACTGGGATTCCTTTTGACCTTCTGTTTTGCCTCAGGATGAACACAATCTCCCTAACCTCTGCCCCAGTCTAAAGCCTAGATGCTGACATATGGGTTCCTTTATCATCCTGTCAAGTAAAAGAAATTATTCCTTTACTTTTGGAAAATGGAGTGAAGCCTTTTCTCTTTGAAGTCCGTGTGCTAGTTTTTCGCCTCCAGATCCACTCTCATCTTCTGGACTCAGCTCTGTGCCCCATTGGATGACATCAACATCCTTAGAAACCCGTTAGGTTTGGCCGACAAGAAACCCTAGGAGACATGTAGAAGGAGAAAGGATGGGAGGGATGAAGGAGGGAAGGATAGGTGGATAGGAGAGCAGGAGGAGAATGACGTCTCAATACTTATTCCCCTGGCTCCTTCCCTGCAGTTATCTCAGGCAGACTGTATCCTATCCCTAAGTCAAAAGTCTACGAACAGGCCTATAAATAGTTTTCAAATAGCGATCTGCCTGTGGACACCTGTAATCACTCTTTCCTCTTAATACTTATCTCTGACATTGGAAACAGTTATAAAAGTAGAACACTGTTATACTTGTCCTGGTGGCTCAGACAGTAACAGCGTCTGCCTACAATGCGGGAGACCCGGGTTCGATCCCTGGGTTGCGAAGATCCCCTGGAGAAGGAAATGGCAGCCCACTCCATTATTCTTGCCTGGAAAACCCCATGCACAGAGGAGCCTGGCAGGCTATAGTCCAAGGGGTCACAAAGAGTCAGACACGACTGAGCGACTTCACTTTCACATCCTTTAAAAACTATATTATCTACTGTGGTTGCCCTACACCCTACCAAAACTTTGTTGATAGTCCCAATCAAACCCCCTTAAATCTGCATCCAATGCGAGACACTTGGGTTCAATCCCTGGGTCAGGAAGATCCCTGGAAAAGGGTATGGCAACCTACTCCGGTGTTCTTGCCTGGAGAATTCCGTGGACAGTGGAGTCTGGAGGGCTCCAGCCCATGGGGTCACAAACAGTGGAGCACAACTGAGCAACTACTGCTACTCCCTATTCCTCTGTTCTTGGCTAGTAAAACGGACACAGCTTGGACTTGTAACACCATGTATCCCCACTCATGCACATCCCCTTACCTTCTAGAAGACTACCAGAATAATAGAATTCTTAGTTGTAAGGAGTGTGGAAATTCCCCAAATGAGTATTAATCAACAATATTTGAGGTACTAGAATGTGGCTGGGTGGACTCAGAGGCCCTTGGCCAAATAAGACTGTCCAGGTCCTGCTGAATAACAATAGGAATTTAGATACTGACAAAGTATGAATTATTTTTATTTTTCCTATAAATCTTATTAATTGTGGTTAGTGTGGTAGCATACCCACCTAAAAATCCTATAAATTCTTATCACATTCCTTCTGCTTGATGTTTAAGGTACACTTTCTTAGAAAGAGAGGTAAAGGAAAAAGATGTATAATAGAAGCTCTTTAAAATATATCATTTTTTTAATCTCTATGGGGTGTAGGGCAATGTATTAGGTACTTCAGTTTCTTCCTTCAGGTATCTTGCAGCCCAATAAGAGAGACAGATTGCTATAGGGTATAAAAGAGAGAGAGAGAGAGAAAAAAAAAGATTGAGTAGTAAAAGTAGTTTTAAATAGCCTCACAGAAAGGGAAACAATGAAGGGAAATCTAGAAGGATCCCGCCAGGTAGAAGTAAAGAATGGAAAATTATAGACAGAAGAAGAGCAGGGGCAAGGCAATGAGGCATAATAAAATAACTGAAATGTACAAGAATTGTGAGTAGTGTGTTACACAAAAATGATAGGGGTTTCAGCAGTGAAAATTTAATAGTGCATAAGGTCCAAGAAGGGCTTCCCTGGTGGCTCAGTGGTACAGAATCTGCCTGCAGTGTGGGAGACAGGTTTGATCCCTGGATCGGGAAGATCCCCCGGAGAAGGGAAAAGCAACCCACTCCAGTATTCTTGCCTGGAGAATTCCATGGACAGAGAAGCCTGGCAGGCTACAGTCCATGGGGGTCACAAAGAGTCCAACACAACTTAGCAACTAAGCAGGAGCAGCAGCAAGGTTCAAGAGGGAAAATGTCTATAATGAGACTAGAAAGCTCAGAGCTGGTGAAATAATAAAGTTCCTGCCAAACCTTCACAGCTTAAGAAAGCCTTCAAATGGATTTGGAGTTTATTCTATAGATAATGATGAGCCTGTGAGGTTATAATTAACAGAAGAGTGATGTGACTAAATCTGTTTTTAAGAAATATAATTTCAGGGGGGAGTATATGAGAACCAAGAAAACAATTGGAAACCTAATTAAAGTCTTCTAGCCTATACCAAGTCAAAATCAAAGTAAGTTGTGCTCCCCCCACCCCCCCCACCCCCCCCCCCCCCCCCCCGGCTGTGCTAGGTCTTCCTTGCTGCACGTGGGCTTTCTCTAATTGCAGTGAGCGGGGGCTACCCTTCATGTGGTGCACAGGCTTCTCACTGTGGTGGCTTCTCTTGTCTGGAGCACAGGTTTTAGATGCAGGGGCTTCACGTGAGCTCAGTAGTGTGGCATGCAGGCTCTAGAGCTTGGGTTCTGTAGTTGTAGCACACAGGCTTAGTTGCTTCATGGCATGTTTGGCTGGCAGGCAGACTGGCAGGCAGATTCCTATCTACTGTGCCATGAAGGAAGTCCAGAGTAAGCTATTTGAAAGGACCAAATAAGTTGGTAAGCATCTGGAAATGAACCAATAGAAAAATGACATTAAACAATAAAACAAATTATCAATATCAGCAATGAAAAAGGAGACTAAACTAAAATTTCTCCATAGGTATTAAAAAGGTCAAAGAAGATATTATTAAAATCTCTATCCAATAACTTTGATGATTTGTATGAAGTAAACAAAGTACTTGATAAACACAATTTACAAAAATGCTACAAGAAGAAATAGAAAATTTCAATAGCCTCATTCTAAGTAATTGATTTCATATTTGAAGATTTTGCCACAGGGAAATCTTCAAGTCAAGATAGCTTTTACTGGTGAATATTTCCAGAGAGTTAATTAATAAAAAGATAATTCAAATTTCATATATTATATATATGATTTTTGACTGGGGAATAGCTGCAGTCAAGTGTACTTCTTGCTGAAACATTGCTTCTCGTCACAAAGAATATATATCATGTTAATGATTTTATTGCTTTTCAATGTATTGGAAGATGCAAGAATTTGTTTTCATTCAAATTCTTCCTGAGATAAACATCTAACTATCTAAGGGGGCCTGTTTGTCCAAAGCACAGAGAGCTTCATTCTGTAATTGTCTAATTTCCTCTCAGAGTACACTGTCAGGCAGTGACTGTAGTGGGTTATGACTGAATCCTTATAGAACTGGGTGGTGAGCAATTCTCTTTGTTCTTCTTTGTTTACAGGTGGATAAATAAATTGTGACATATTCTTACAATGGAACAGTAGAAAGCAATGAAAATAAATGAAATATTCCCTCATGTACCAACGTAGACAAATTTCACAAACATAAAACTGATCAAAAAAGCTAGACAGCAAAAAGAACATTGCATTATTCCACTATATAAAGTTCAAAAAATAGGCAAAACTAATCTATGGTGATTAAAGTCAGGATAGTAGTTTCTTTTGGAGCAGTATTTAGAAAAGGATGCAAGGAGTCCTTCCTTTCTGAGTTCAGTTCAGTTCAGTCGCTCAGTTGTGTCCGACTGTTTTGCGACCCCATGGGCCACAGCACGCCAGGCCTCCCTGTCCATCACTAACTCCCAGAGTTCACCCAAACTCATGTCCATTGAGTCGGTGATGCCATCCAGCCATCTCATCTTCTGTCGTTCCCTTCTCCTCCTGCCCCCAATCCCTCCCAGCATCAGAGTCTTTTCAAATGAGTCAGCTCTTCGCATCAGGTGCCCAAATATTGGAGTTTCAGCTTCAACATCAGTCCTTGCAATGAACATCCAGGACTGATTTCCTTTAGGATGGACTGGTTGTATTTCCTTGCAGTCCAAGGGAGTCTCAAGAGTCTTCTCCAACACCTCAGTTCAAAAGCATTAATTCTTCTGCACTCAGCTTTCTTTATAGTCCAACTCTCACTTCCATACATGACCACTGGAAAAACCATAGCCCTGACTAGATGGACCTTTGTTGGCAAAGTAATGTCTCTGCTTTTTAACATGCTGTCTAGGTTGGTCATAACTTTCCTTCCAAGGAGTAAGTGTCTTTTAATTTCATGGCTGCAATCACCTTTGTGAGTAGTCATGGATTATTTCCTGATATCGGTAGTTTTGTGAATTTGTTCACTTTATAAAAAGCCACTAATCTGTGAATTCAGGATTCACTCACTTTACTGTATGTATGTAATACTTCTGTAAAACTGTATATTAAATAGACACATGAATTGATTGATCACCATGTAGATAAAATTAGCTTAGAAAAAGGAGAACCTATAGTAATTGGTAACAGTGTCAGACTTTATTTTTTTGCACTCTAAAATCACTGCAGGTGGTGATTGCAGCCATCAATTCCTTAGACAAGAAGATCCGCTGGAGAAGGAGTAGGCTACCCAGTCCAGTATTCTTGCCTAGATAATTCCACAGACTATACCTATGGGGTCTCAAAGAGTTGCAGTGACTTTCACTTTTTACTTTCACTTTCACTTTTTACTTTTTGTGTAAACTACTCAGCATCTCAAAGACTCAATGTTTTATATGATAAATGGGAATAACAACTACTTTAAAAGTTGGTATGAGAAATTCACAATATTAGGTGTAAAAAGCTTTTAGCAAAGTATCCAAAATGTAATAAATACTAAATAAATGGAAGCTATTCATGAGATTTGAAAATTTATCTTCAGATACTTGAAATGTTAATAAATGCTTCTTTCCTGAGACTAACCATGAATAAATTAATTCTATATAAAGAGTTAAGACCAAGCTCAAGGATCCTCTTCCAAAACACAAGTAACTGATAAAAAATTGCGTATCCGGAAAATGACATTAAAGTACAGCTTACTAGACATCTGTGAGAAACCCTAGACCAGATGAAAAAGGGATTTTCTTGATAATGCTCACAATTTATGAAAAAGAAATGCAGATATGTTTCAGCTGTTTTTCATCTTTATTCCCTTCCATGGTTTTGAAAGCTCATGTGAGTTCTAATTATTTGTTGACACTTTCTCGTGGAGGCAAAAAGAGACAGAATGAAAGAACAAAGTAAGAGCTTTCAGGCTTAACCCAACCTGCCTCTATGTGACATTAGCATCTCATCATTTCACAATGTTATAACTTTACTTTGTGTCCACATCTATTGATGTCTAAACAGAGTCCAATGTCCAAGAAATGCCAGTTTCATGAGACCATAGGTGGTATAACCTCACTATATTTCGAACAAAGATTGGGTGAGATGAAAGAGGAAGTATCCTGGAGGAGATGTAGAGGTGCAATGCTCATTTGATTTATTCTGTGTTATCTCATTCACTTCTTGCATCAACTTACTTACTTTTACCTTATAATGATATTCACAGCTATTGTTCCTTTAGATTCATATCCAAATTACTTATAAGTGTTCATTTTAGATTTTGCTGAAGTTCTGTAGAAAAGAAATAGTCAGGGGATGCTTTCTGTATTTAAAAGAAATTGATTCACATACAAAGGAATAAATTTTCCCCACGAATATGCAACATTTGAAAAAAATAGCTAAGAAAATTAAATGAAATCTACTTTGATGCCACTAAGGATTTGAGGTAAAACTGAATCAAATGACTTACAGTTGAAAAACACGCCACACTTAAATAGATATTACTTTCAGAAACTCACATCATTGTTTGGAGTCAGCAGAATTGATAGAAAATTAAAAGAAGGAGCCCTACATATATTTGTAGGCACTGACCAGTATCCACACATCACAGCTCATGAGAACCCATTGCTTTTCATGTTAAATCTCTGCTTTTTGTTTTCGGGAACTGCTGTTTATTCTTTGCTATATTCGTTTAATGTCACAACAACAAAAAAAAATGAAAATAGAGCAGCTTATTAAATAATCTATTATATCACAAAAAATAGTTTGAGTGTTTCTCTAATGTGACTGATCTGATGGATGTTTTGTCATTAGACAAACATAACCCACATAGAGTAGATTGTAATAGCTGATTGTCAACTTCTTAATCATTTAATAAGGTATTCTTATGGGATCTAGACTAGTTTTTTTAACAAACTATCCTGATGACTAGGGCCAAAATCATTCACCATTTATTTATTTAACAAATGTTAAGTGCCTAGGTATACCAGGCCTTGTGGCAATTTGGTATGAAAGTTCCTTGAGAGAAGAAACTTTTTTCCACCTTGATATTCCTGGTACTCTGTTCTTAACATTATCCTGGCAATGGTTAAAGATTTACCATGGGCTTCCCAGGTGGTGCTTGTTGTAAAGAACCTGCCTGCCAATACAGGAGACAAGGCGCTCGTCCAGTCTCTGTTGGGAAGATCCCCTGGAGGAGGAAATGGCAACACACTCCAATATTTTTGTCTGGAGAATCCCATGGACAAAGGAGCCTGGCAGACTACAGTCCATAGCGTCGCAAAGAGTCGGACATGACTGAAGTGACTTAGCATGTGCACAAAGATTTAATATTATTGCTCTCATAATTGCTTTTTATTACCATTAATCATTGTAAAATAGGAAAGTAGCACAACAATGGAATTCATCAAATCTCTACATATTTATGTAATTTGGGAGAATCTGTCTCTAAATGGAGTTCCTTGTCCCAGTGGCAGAGGAAAATCCAAATAAGAAAAGTCCTTCAGATAGCAATGTTTCCCTAGGAAGAGGCTACATCATTTTCTAAGTTAAAGAAAAATTATTAACCCCACATTCTGGAAATACTGACTAATTCATTATATCAAACAATGTATGGTCCTTTTCATCACTGGTAAAATACTAAGTGCTCTCTTTAATGCCTAGTCAATAAGCAGATTAAAACATAAATGCCACTAAATATGCTTTAAATATCAGCTCCATTGAAATATTTCTAAGTTCTGTATCCTCTTAAAATAATCCGCATTTGAAATTGAGAGGAAATGTCACCCATATGAGTTTCTTCAGAATTTAAGCTCTGATTATACAAGGAATTATGTACTATATAGCTTTGGAAATCGGATAATTAAAGAAGTACCAGACTCTTTGTTGATGACATTTTTAAGCTTAGAAAGTTTTTATCAATGCTACAGTCAAATTTCATTTTTCAAATAGCGTTTTACACACTGAGTACATTTCTAACTCCAATTAAAGCTAGCTACCTTAAGAAGAAACTGTGAAGAAAGGCAAAGATGCACAATCACACCAGACAAGTGAAGCCTTTCACTACTAGAACCTACAGAACTGCAAAAAGGCCATCTGCTTTGATCAGGTCTCAGTAAGCAAAGGAAGGTAAGTACAAAATTATAAAGGAGTAACTCGAACTTTCAAGGAAATAATAGTCTGCTAAAGAAACTGAACTAGTTCAAATGTGACTTGATTGACCCTCTTCAAATTTTATTATTTTAGTCTCCATTTTCAAATGATGTACAAACAGGAAGTCTTTCATAAGACAAATCTGATTCTTCCTTGGGTGAATGTAAAGTAACCAAAATATATGTTCACATCTGATTCGGGGTAAGGGAGATTTTGTCATCATTTTCCCTTTATCAGAGGACTTAGGAATACTTTCTAAGTATTAGACTAAAAGGATCCCTCTTTGTCCTCTTACCAGTCTAATCATGGTATTTAATTCCAATAACCAGGGACTATATTAAATGTCCCTGAAATATACATTTTGCCTAGGTCTTTCAAATGTTGCACATTTGACTTCAGCTTAATAATAGATCTATGTGTGATGTGTATAATACATCTACATTTTTCTTTGTAACTTTCTTTATTAAAGAAACATCATATACACATAATCCAATTAAAAGCCTAGAATCTAAGCCCTAATATTTAAATCACCCACATTACTTTCCTTTTGGAGTTATGTCTTTTTTTTCTCTTATACTATCCTCTCTTGCCAATCAAATGCGTGAAAATGGTAAGATTTCTCATTATTCAGTCACAGACTATAGTTGGAGTTAAAGATCATCAGAGCATTTATTCTTTCATTTTGCAAAAGAAGAAACTGAGCCACAGACATGTTAAGCCACACAGTTAGTGTCAGAACTTGGATTGCTTATTGTATAACTTCAGACCACCATTTAAATATGAACTTTCCCATTCAGAGGTGTTCTCAAAAGAGAAGGTGAAAACATCACTGGAACTGCAATCCGGAAGAACCACTACAGGAGCAAGAGAAAGAAATCCAACCCAGTATCACTTGCCATACCAGTTCCTGAGAGGTTATATTGTTCCAAACAGGCACTTTTGCTAACTTGCACCAAAAGGTACCATACAGTTGGGCTTCCCTAGTGGCTCAGATGGTAAAGAGTCTGCCTGTAATGCAGGAGATCTGGGTTCGATCATCCTGAGTTGGGAAGATCCTCTGGAGAAGGGAAGAGTTACTCACTCCAGTATTCTTGCCTGGAGAATTCCATGGACAGAGGAGCCTTGCGGATTCCAGTCCATGGAGTTGCAAAAAGTCAGACATGACTGAGTGACTAACACTTTTCACTTTTCACCACACAGTTGGGCGGTGGCCCTGATCATAATTAAGGCACCTTTTGGAGTTATTTGATGGAAAGGGTAAGAGGGGGCTTTAGAAATCTCCTGAGAGTGTTGACATCTGGGATTTCTGAAACTGAATTAGTTGAACCTAATAGCAACTCAAGAGGAAAGGTCACGCAGGTTTGGGTGAGAAATTCATGATTTGTAAATGTCAGCTAAGATTTGGATAAGCATCTGGCTTTTGGTTATACATCTGAAAATGAATAAACACTGAAATCTGGAGGATTCTTACTCACTGGACCTAATCCACCCAGAATTTAACAGCCAGAAAAGAAATGCTGGTTATGGCAAGGATTCCACCAACTTTTAAATCAATTTACACACAAAAACAAAGAAGCACATATGTAGATGTCTGTATACATATGTAAACATGTCTATACATAACCCACACACACAAATATGTGTATATTTCTACGCATTTCATGTATATATGCATGTAGGCTTGCGTGTGTGTACGTGTGTGAGTGTGTGTGTGTTTAAATATTCCAAAACATTGGGCCAGTTGGCCATGCATCTAGTTTCTCTTGGAAAAGATTTACTTCATATCTAATAGAAATATACAATCTGGTTAAATGTTGCTGGTAAAATGTCTAACACATGGGTGGATTGAGATTGTGAACAAGTAGAGAATACTAAAGCAGCCTGTTGGAGATAGACCCTTTGAAAGGAGGCCAGAAAACATTTCATTCCAAAGAGAGAGGATACGCATCTATTGTTTCTCCAGCTGGCTAAGCAAAGGCAGGGATGTTTCCTACTAAACAGCCTCATTAACATAAGCATAACTACAGGGTAAGTTTTCAAGCTCATTCCAAGTGAATTCAAAGGGGTGGGGGAAGAAAGATGCCATTAATATGCACAACTCATGCAGACAATGATATGAAGCTAATTCATTTCATCATATTATCACCATAGCATATTAACTTAAAAGAAATAATAAGACAACATGGAAATGTTTGCATATTAGAGAGAATTCTCGTTGTACCCTATTAGCACCATATCCTATTAGTATTGCATTAGGCTACCATGCTGCAATGCTAAAATGATGAAATCCCACTGTGAAAACTGATATTGAATTCTTGTAATGTTTCAGAATCATTTTTAGCACTGCATATAAATAATTCATGTGAGCAGATCTAATGAATTGATGGAAGAAAAAAAAAACATCCCTTGGCATTGTGAGCATATTTATGAATGTAAAGTCACGAGCAAGTCGCTTTCTCATAGAAGGTGGGCAGGGGCTGAAATGTGACATTTACTCCAGAGCTGGTTATTAATATAACTAGGAATTCTAGGTCAAGTCCTGTTGAAATATTCCTGAAAGCGTATTTTCTTCGAGGAAAGGTGGTGCAATATTGATTGGCACTCTCCTGTCCTTTTTGAGTCTAAACTGTGGATCAGCTGAGGCAGGCACCCTCACTTAGAGACACTTGCTATACAGAAACCAAATTTAATTAACTGAGAACCCAAGTGAACTAGTATCTTTTACTCTCAAAGGCTTCGTCCAAGACTTACCCAACAGTCATCATTATCTGATTCTTCATCTATCTGGAACACTAGCCTGTATGCTCCTTGAAGTCACAGATCATTATTTATATCTACTACCCTAATCCCTAGCACAATGCCTGGCCCTGACTAGGTGCTCAATAAACATTTGACTGAGTGGATGGATGAATGAATTAATGAATTTATTCAATTCCAAAGACTCCAATTAAAAATTTGGAATAAAAGCGGAGAAGGGGGTCGTTTACATTTAACTCTGAGTGTCTTACTAAACTAAATCTGTATTTGTAATGTTGAGTTTAGTCAAAGCAGTTTCAGTTCAGAAAGGCATTTTAATTTAATGGAATTCTTCCAGAGTTAGACACAGTTGTTTAAATTCCTGCCTTAGATTAATGGTTTTTTGGTTTCTCATACCACATATTGCATATTGGTGTCAGTGCGCTTGCAGAGAAGTAATCCTAATGCAATTTCAACTCCCCAGGATGGAGATTTCCTGCAAGGAGAGCTGTCGTGTAAAGCGTGTTCCCCTATGTAGAAATATTGCTGGCAGTTACTGTGAATTGCAGGGCAGAAGCCAATGACCTGTTTTTGGTTCTCTGTGTAGCTTACTTGTGGGCCCTGCGATTCTTTGCAACTACTCTCTGGAGTTCACTACACTTAAGCTCCAGTTCCCTCATGGCCTATTTCCCGCATTCTGCTCAGTGGACAGATTACACAATGCCCCTAGTTGCAGGCCTTCTTTCTACACAGTGACTTGTTTCAAAGCTAAAGAAACTGGAAAAGAATAACTAATAGATTTTTCTGGAAGAAGACACTGGATTTTTTTCTCTTTTCCATACCCCAGAGAATATTCTAATGTTGAATCGAAAGAGACCACTTCACCTTTCTGTTGGGTAAGGGAGTTAGAGAAGACGAAGTTCCGAAAGAATGAGACCAGCATTTTACAGGAATAGATCACCTTTAAAGAGGCGAGAAGGGGCAGCAGTCAGATTAGTGAGTGGCTGCACTAACCCAAGAAAAGAGTAAGTGTATATAGGCATATATGTCGAAAGCTACTGTCTTGGGGGCCTATTCTTCTCCAAGGTTGTTCGGAGTAATCTCTTAAAAGGCTGGGGCAAGGAATTCTGGAGATTGGCCAGAGGCTGGACCAGCTGGGAACTGGGCGTAATCAACCTTAATGTCCATTTTTTTTTAATGTCCATTTTTTTTTTTTCCCTTCAGGTGAGAGAGTTCTTTGTTTTGCATAGAATGGTGGGGAGGACCAGAAGGGGAGTTTTAACTCCAGGTTATTTTGAGCCATGTAACTTTCCTTCACTTTCAATACCTGCCCTCCTGTATTCATGTGCATACAGACACACAAAGATGCACACATTGGCTCTTTAACTATGGTTGAGTGTTCATCCAAGTCTCAGAGTCATTTACCCAGAAAAGTAGCTTTTTCTTTAGGCCAAAAGGCCAGAGTGAGAAATGTGGGCCTCCTAAGCCATGTCTCTGTGAAGAAAAATGAAAGGTCATTTATTGTATGGTAAAGTATACTAGTGGAGAAGGCAATGGCACCCCCACTCCAATATTCTTGCCTGGAAAATCCCATGGATGGAGGAGCCTGGTAGGCTGCAGTCCATGGGGTTGTGAAGAGTCGGAAACGACTGAGCAACTTCACTTTCACTTTTTACTTTCATGCATTGGAGAAGGAAATGGCAACCCACTCCAATGTTCTTGCCTGGAGAATCCCAAGGATGGGGGAGCCTGGTGGGCTGCTGTCTATGGGGTCGCACAGAGTCGGACACGACTGAAGTGACTTAGCAGCAAAGTATACTAGGGGTTTCCCTGGTGGCTCAGACAGTAAAGAATCTGCCTAAAATGCAGGAGATCTAGGTTCAATCCCTGGATCAGGAAGATCCCCTGGAGAAGGGAATAGCAATCCACTCCAGTATTCTTGCCTGGAGAATACCATGGACAGAGGAGCCTGGACGGTCTACAGTTCATGGGACCATAAACAGCTGGGCACAGCTAAGCCACTAACACTTTCACCTTCAACAACACAAGCAAAACTAGGTGAGCCAGTCACTAAAGAGGGGCTCCCATAGGTGCTTTCTCATGCTTCTCTTGCCTTTGACTTCCCAAGAGTTTCCTAGGGTAGACTGAGTAGTCAACTCTGAGGGAAGTAAAGGGTCCTTTGTGTGTGTTGACTGTCATGGTTGGAAACAGAAGTCTGAATGGAGAACCAGTGTTCCCATTTCTTTAGATGGGTTAACAAAACAAGTATGTTTTCGCTCTCTTCCCTGTGCACTGAGGTATTCATACTTAAGTTGACAGGTCAAGTTTGACCAGACAGTAGTATATGAGTAGTAGTGATATTTGTTTATAAGGCGTTAAGACACAAAATGAAAACTCACAATCTTTTTTTTTTTTTTTTCACCAGTTAAAAGGCAATTTTAACTAACTATGCACCTCAAAATGCAACTGGAAATGGAATGGAAAATGTGAAATGTTGTTGAATGTGAACCAGTTTGGATTAAGGAAATGATAGATGAGGTGATATCCATATGCAGCAATTTGTTCTTTTTCGCTGGTGAATAGATTTTAATTACTCTGCTGTCCTTTTGTAGCTCCCAGATTACTGCAGGTAATCTGCTAAAGTTGTTTCTAGGCTAATAAAGCACAGGTCAAAAAATCTAGTTGTGAGTTTTAAAAGGCTCATACTTTATCTTTTTTTGCTTGGACAAATAATATTGTAAAGGCATTTTCTCCTATTTTTCATTTCTATGCATTTGTTGAGCAATTTCCCTGTATACTTTGCATTCATTATTTTATTTTATTTCCATTTTACAGTTTATGAAACTGAGACTCAGAGAGATTAAGTAACTTCCTCAGGGCAACAGAGCTCTTTGAGTAGAGAATAGATGCTAATCAAGGTTTATCTGATTCCAGAACCCAGGTTCTTAACTCTTTTCTCAGAATACTAACAAACAAGGCCTAAGCAAGCACCAGCAGATTTGAAGTCTAAAGCATACCTAACATTGATAAAATAAATACCAGTTCCTCATTGGGTTGCTACAAATGAATAGTCTGAGCCTAAACTGTTTCCATCATACTGTGACTATTAAATATATATAATAGGTTGAGGCCTTTCTAGGTGTTGAGAAATTCAGGTGGATCCCAGTAAATCTACTTCCTGCAGCTGCTGCTACTAAGTCGCTTCTGTCGTGTCCGACTCTGTGCGACCCCAGAGACGGCAGCCCACCAGGCTCTCCAGTCCCTGGGATTCTCCAGGCAAGAACACTGGAGTGGGTTGCCATTTCCTTCTCCAATGCATGAAAGTGAAAGTTGAAAGTGAAGCCGTTCAGTCGTATCCGACCCTCAGTGACCCCATGGACTGCAGCCTTCCAGGCTCCTCCGTCCATGGGATTTTCCAGGCAAGAGCACTGGAGTGAGGTGCCATTGCCTAGTGGTCTGCTATGGATGAAAGAGCAGATTTACTGACTCAGATAAAAACTGCTCTATGTATCAACTTTGGTGATAACTAATTGTATGATTTTCAACAGGTGTCTTTCTTTAAACTCTTCATCTAAAACAAAGACAATACCTAATTTGTGGAACTGTGAGAAGTAAATGAGATCATCTCAGTGACTGGCACATAATGGTACACAGCAATTGTTACTTCTCTTTTATCACTTTCCTAGAAGCTGACCTAGGTCCAAGCATAGGAGATGCATTTTTATCTGAGTCAGTAAATCTATGCTTTCTTCCATAGTAGGCCACTTCTTAAGAAGTAAAAATGTGAAAGTGTTAGTCGCTTCAGTCAAGTCCAACTCTTTGTGACCCCATGGACAATAGCCCGCCAGGCTCCTCTATTCATGGAATTCTCTGAGCAAGAATACTGGAGTGGGTAGCCATTCCCTTCTCCAGGGGATCATCTGGACCCAACGATCTTACCCAAGTCTCCTGCATTGCAGGCCGATTCTTTACTGTCTGATCCACCAGGGAAGCCCCTTAAATTCGTAATCTCTGAAACAAAGATAATTTTTAGAGCTGTGAAAAGTGAATGAGATCATCCCAGTGGCTGGCACATAATGGTATGAGCAAGAGTGACTTCTCTTTCTCACTTTGCTGTTAATAGAAGCTGACCTGGGTCTAAGCACAGGACTACTTTGCACTCTTCACAGTCGTGCCCACAAACTTTCAAATAGCCACAGGTCTCAAATTCATTTTTTTCAATCCAAAGTTAGTCTCCAAAGATGATGTTAGGATTCCTATAGGATTCAGAACCAGCTTCAAAATGTAGACTTTCACTGTCAAGTGGTATCATGTGCCCAGCCAAAGGGCCTCACTTATGTGATTCTTAACAGTAAGATATTTGTGTAAAAAATACCTCACCAGGAGATATAAATTCCAGTGGTATTTTTTCTCAATGTACCTGTCCCATTTTAGCTGATTTCAGTTTTTCCAATGTAGAAATAAATCTCATACTGAACAAAACCCATAAATCCTGAATCCTGATCACCTCAGCAAGATTTCCTAGCTATCTGAAAGGCTAGTTTTATTATGGATCAGTCAATGCCATGCATTTCAGGTCATTCTGGCCCTAGTCAGCACGGAACTGATTTCAAGAGTCCAGGAGAGTATGAGTCATTGTGGAAGTTCAAGCAGGAACCAACAGGGTCTCAAAACTCACCAGGAATTCCAACCTAGTCTCAGTCTTGAAAGGACTCCTGGGGGATGTTCAGTATGTCTTGCCTTCACTGCACAAGCCAGGTCTCACCAAGTACTGAGTGTGTATTTCAATGGAGGGCTGATCTGCTCCATATCACTGAAATCCAAAAATGTACTAAGGAAATTTCACAAAGCCTGTAAGGCAGTTGACAGTGCAAGCCTCCCTCCTGGATTTTTAGCTTGCCAAAAATGTAATCTAAAAATCACACACTAACCCTTAAACCAGGACTATCTGAGAATTACGCATGACATAACTCCATACCATCATGGCAACCACAAAGTTTTAAAATGCCTTTCTTAAAGGTTTATTAAATCTCTCTTCTTAACTAAGCCTTTCCTCAAAGAAAATTAGTAGCCTCCTTTGTTTCTACATGCTAATAAAATATTCAGGACACTTTTCTTATAAATTCAAGACATAGAAATGTGACCTTACACATCATCACAATTTCACCTTTCAATTAACCAAGACAGATCTAGGTTCATCACAGCAAGAAATTCTGCTTTTAATTGGCTACAAGAGTAATACAGTAGTGCGGAATTATTGCTCTAGGTTGTTTACGTTTGCAATAAGTTTCAACTAAACGTCTTCATCAAAATGTCAAATTTATTCCTGACGTAACAAAATACATTCAATGGCTGATCATGTATTCATTAATATCTTGTGTTGCCATCATGCCATTATTGGTTCTAATAATACCTAATTGCAATAATAAATACCTAATTTGGGGGATTTGTTTATTTTCTAATTAGACATTTTTCACATTTATATTATGTAATAGTTCATGAATAATTATTGTTAGTCACAAAATAGAATTATCATTAAGCCTGTATAAACTGAAGCCAGCTTCTTTTTGAAGAAAGGAATTAAACTTTTCCTACTTTATGTTCTAATTAACTTTTTTCCTCTATTTTGTGGAACTCCTTGAAACAATGTTGAGGGAAACTGTAAAGTGGATGCTGATAACTGAAGACATTTTTATAATTATAAATTCACTGAAGGGAGGTTTAAAGAATCATATTACTATAATGGGTGTTTTTTCCCCATACCCTTTCTTGGAACCAAGTGAGCTTTCTTCAAGAGACTTTTGTCAGGAGCTTACTGCTGGTTGACCCAAGGCCTCATTCTCCCGTGTTAAAAGTGTGTGTGAAATCACTCAGTTGTGTCCGACTTTTTGTGACCCCATGGACTATACAGTCCATGGAATTCTCCAGGCCAGAATACTGGAGTGGGTAGCTGTTCCTTCCTATGCTAAGGTACTAAGCAAATAGCAACAGCACAAAAGCCTTTCTGCATCTGCTTTTCAGTTCACCCTTTCACCATCCCTTCATGGACCATAAAAACATAATACTCACTTGTACAAAATGTCTGCTGCTGCTGCGAAGTCACTAAAGTCGTGTCCGACTCTGTGAGACCCCATAGACGGCAGCCCACCAGGCTCCCCTGTCCCTGGGATTCTCCAGACAGGAACACTGGAGTGGGTTGCCATTCCAATAAGCCATTCTACTTTCTTGTCTGAGTATATGTTTGTCTTTATTCTTGGAATGACTTTTTTTTTTTCCTAGTCTCTTAAGAGACTCATGCTCATCAATTCAATAACCAATTTCTCCATGAAGCTTTCCCCATGTCCTTATGCAAACTTTCTTATATTTTCTTTACATTACAAGCTTACCTCTAGCATTACCACTTACCACCCTGGATTTTAATTATGGAATTTCTTGACTATGTCTCCCACTAAATTCTGTCCCCCAACGGAGTCTACAAATGTATTTTTTAAAATCCTTCTCTTGAAAGTGAGACAGAACGGGATCTGGGACCCTTTACTGCATGCACCTGGACAAATGTCTTCTCAAGCAACAGAAGACAAAGAAGCAATAAAGGACTAAAAGTAACTGCAGGCATGCACAATTGGAACAAACTACAAACAAGAGAGAAAAAGACTGAACTGCAGCTGACACTTCTGAGGTACCGGCAGCAAAAGTAGGGTCTGCACATGATCTCTGCACGTAGCACCATGAAGCGTGTAGGTAGACCACCTAATACACCCCTCGGGCCCAAGTCATGAATCTGCTCCTACCCTCACCCCATTTAAGGGACCAGCTTAGCCCGCCCCAGGAAGAAAGCAAGGGGATTGCAACCTTGTTTTCACTCTCTCATACTACGGCACCAATCCCCATAAGACCCTACCTGAATTTCTTATCTGGCTTCTTATCAGTTTCTATTGATTAATAGTCCAAGAACCCAAGTCAGTAAAAACTACAAGGAAGTTAATACTACCTTCAAGGCTTAAACAGTGAAGATGGAAGCTGGTGGATGATTGCTTTTTATTCCATGTCTTGGGCAGACTTAGCATTGTAAGTGACTCCTCAGAAGGTCCCCACTGGGACTGAGTCCCACATGCCCACACGGGTAACCAGTTTAATAATATGCCTTACTTTTCTGATTCTTGTTTTATTCTTCCCAATCACCAGTTCCTTTTCCATTCCTTTTTTAATTGCTGCTGTAACTAGCTGCCACAAATTTAACAGTTTAAAACAACACTAATTTATTTTCTTATCACTCTAGAGATCAAAAATTGTAAATCCATTTTACTGAACTAGAGCCAAAGTGTCAGCAGGCTTGGTTTCTTCAGGAGACATTTAAGGGAGAATGTATTTTCTAGTTTCTGGAGGCCACCTGCATTCCTTGGCTCATGACCCTTCTTCGCATGACTCCAAATTCTTGCTTCTGCTATCACATCTCCTGTGTGTGTTTGTGTGTGTGTGTATGTGTGCGTGCTCAGTCATGTCCAACTCTTTGCAACACCATGGACTATAGCCTGCCAGGTCCTCTGTCCATGGAATTCTCCAGGCAAGAATACTAGAGTGAGTAGCCATTCCCTTCAGGGGATCTTCCCAACCCAGGGATTGAACCCAGGTCTCCTGCCTTATATGTGGATTCTTTATCATCTGAGCCACCAGCAAAGTCCAGGAGACACTAAGGGCGAATGTATTTTCTAGCTTCTGGAGGCCACCTGTGTTCCTTGACTCATGACTCTTCCTTAGATTACCTCAATTTCTTGCTTCCACTAACATATCTCCAAGGCTATGGTTTTTCCAGTGGTCATGTATGGATGTGAGAGTTGGACTGTGAAGAAGGCAGAGCGCCGAAGAATTGATGCTTTTGAACTGTGGTGTAAGGAGATTCAACCAGTCCTTTCTGAAGAAGATCAGCCCTGGCATTTCTTTGAAAGGAATGATGCTAAAGCTGAAACTACAGTACTTTGGCCACCTCATGAGACGAGTTGACTCATTGGAAAAGACTCTGATGCTGGGAGGGATTGGGGGCAGGAGGAGAATGGGACGACAGAGGATGAGATGGCTGGATGGCATCACTGACTTGATGGACGTGAGTCTGAGTGATATCCAGGAGATGGTGATGGACAGGGAGGCCTGGTGTGCTGCGGTTCATGGGGTCACAGGGAGTCGGACACGACTGAGCGACTGAACTGAACTTCTTCCTTTGACCTTCTTGCCTCCCTCATAAATAATCCTGTGATTTTGTGATGGTGTTCAAGGCCCACCCAAATAATGTAAGATAATCTACCCATCTCAAGATTTTTAATTGATTCATAATTGCAACTTTCCTTTGTCATATAAGATAACAGATTCTGGGGATTAGGACATTTGGTGAGAAGGTGGGAGGACAATTATTCAGTCTACCACACTTCCAAAACTGACCGCAAGCCACAAGCATGCTGATATTTCAAGCTCTCCATTTGAGGAAACTTCCCTGGTGGCTCAGATGGTAAAGCGTCTGCCTGCAATGCGGGAGACCCAGGTTCAATCCCTGGGTTGGGAAGATCTCCTGGAGAAGGAAATGGCAACCCACTCCAGTATTCTTGCCTGGAGAATCCCATGGATGGAGGAGCCTGGTAGGCTACAGTCCATGGGGTCGCAAAGAGTTGGACACGACTGAGCGACTTCAATTTCACTTTCACTTTCTAGGTAAGACAGTGAACGTCAGGATGGGAATAGCCTTAACTATTAAACACTACAGATCAACAAGCAAATTGTGACTTAGAAAGACAATAGGCCTCCTTTGCAATAATGAGGTCATTGGTAGACTTGGTGAGAACGGTTTCAGAGGGTAAGTGCTAAATTGCACGTGGATTGAGTTTAGTCTCAAAGTTGTCTGAAAATATAAAGGCAGAGAAAGCTCAATCAGCCTGTTCTCTTCCATAAATAATCAGTATTTATAAATATGAAAACAGCTCAATATTTTCACAAGAAGCAGCAGTTATAAAGCTTAAACTTAATTTTTCAGAAAGGTCTTCTTGGCCTAGTCAATCTCATTGCTGACTACTGGGTATTTTCATAATTTCCGATATTTTCTCTATTCCCACATACAACACTTGTGTGATAGCTTAGTTAGGCTCTGGCTTCCCTCAGTGATTGGAGTTCTGTGGTGGTAGATACCATCTCTTTCCTGCTTGCTTTTCATTCTCAGCCTCTCATATGGTTCCTGCCACAAAATAGATACTCACAAAATAATTATTAAACAAAGTGCCAGCAAAAGCTATACATATGATTTAAATGAAAGCACAATCCATATATTATGGGGAAGAGCTGAAAGAAAGTGTGCAGACCTCTCTTTCAGGCTTGAATTTGTGGACAAGAAAATGTTTTTTTTTAATCATCAAATTCCTATACAGATCACTTGGAAATGCTGCCAAAATGCAGATTCAGCTATGTGTATGAGGCCCTAGATTTTGCATTTCGTTCCCAGGTGATGTCAACACAGCTGGTCCTCAGGCACATACTTAGTGAAGATCCAAATTGAGTGGTTCTAAATCTACCTGCATGTTACAAAGCATCTTGAAAGATTTAAAAATGTATTCCAGTATCATTTTTCTAGAGATTATATACATGCATTATTATATTATTTTTGTTTCTCTTTTTCTGACTTACTTCACAATGTATAATGGTTGTAGGTTCATCCACCTCACTAGAACTGACTCAAATTTGTTCTTTTTTATGGCTGAGTACTATTCCAGTGTGTGTGTGTGTGTGTGTGTGTAATGACAAACCCAGCACACACAAGGTTGCAAAATAATTTTTTAATTAAAAAAAAAAGTGATGGAAGGGATATATGTATACCTGTGGCTGATTCATGTTGATGGCAGAAATCAACACAATATTGTAAAGCAATTATCCTCCAGTTAAAAATAAAAATAAAAAACCCTATTATCCTAGGTCTATAGAGACTAAAATATGGGGAATGTTAGTTACCCAGAAAATGTAATGTCTAGTTATTTATTTACATGTATTTTTTATATTTATATGTCAAGCAGAAATAATAATGTTTAAAGTGACTAGAATATGTGAATAAAAAATTTGTTTAAATTAAAAAAAAAAATGCATCCCAGTGCCAGAACCCTGGGCACAGATTTTGATCTATTTCTGGGGCTGGGACCCCAGCATTCATTGCTTGTTGTTGTTGTTTTTAAGATTCCCAGATTATTCTCACAGGCAGCCATGGCTAAGAACCACTGGTTTCCAGCCAAGGTCCACTTTAACAGATAAAGAAACTGAGGTAGGGAAAGAGTAAGTTAAAGGTCAAAGCCAAAAGGGTTGGACTTGTCAAAGGGAGGGGAGTGACTACCCGCCTTCTGAGTCCCATGGCCAGGCTCTCCTGAACAATGAATTCAAGGAAAACGGAGAGATGCTTTTGCATTTAGACACAGCCTCGGTGATCCCTGGGAGTGAAGCAGGTGAGAGATGACTCAGACGTGAATTCCCTGCTGGCTTCCATTTTCATCCCCTTGGGCAGTGTGTAGGAGAAGTATAAACTGCATGAAGAGAGCATTGTCAAAGAAAATATCCCGGCTGATCTATTTTAGTTAAAACAGCTTTTTTCCCCCCAGGTACTGTGAGATTGCTTGTCTGTCAGGGTGTTGGCCTTGAGCAGGAGCTGGGCACCAGGGAAGGTGAATTTAGTGAAGGGAGAAAATAGAAATAAAAAGGAGGGCTGAGCCACAGGGTGCAGCGAGCGGAGGGAGCCAGCGCTGTCTGCTCAGTGACTTGCTCTTCATGGCAAATATCTCTGGGCTAAAGCCCAGCCTCATCTTCCACAGCGCAGCTGCAATTAGCATTTCTCGCGTCCCAGGATGTGTCTACCAACCTCCGTAGCATCGCAATAAACGCATCCAGTTCTTCCTAATTCTGTCATACATTTATGCTCTTTGGAAACTTCAGGCTGCTAGATGCAGGAGTGGCTGGATCTGAATAACAAATAGTGTATGCGGAGTCCAGATGTCAAGACCAGGCCACGTCCCTAATGAGCAAAGGCTAATGTGGGGAGCAAGGGCCTCTGCAGCCTCTGAGGGCAGCAAACATCTAAGAATTCTGGGTGTCAAGGTGGCAGGGTGTGGAGAAAGGTCTAACGAGGGGCCTCGGGGACCAGAAAGGGAAAATTGTCAGTTATCTTTGACAAGGATGCTTAAGTTTTCAAAATGGTTCGAAATTCTTAACCTGAGGAAGATGGCTTGTTTCTCAAGTTAATAACTCTTGCCTCATGCCACCTTGGGTATGGGCATACCACTGATGTCTTTGTTTTTCTCTCTTAATGCTAGGTGTCACAGCCAGCTGGGAAGCCCCAACAATTTTCTCAGGAGATGCTGATACTGAACTCAAAGCAGCTAGGTGCCATTTTGCCTCAGCGCTTCCAGCCTTACTCCTTTCTAAGTCACATGCAGTACTGGGTATGGGGTGGAGAGGTGGGAATAACTCAGGCAGACGAGGAGAGGGCACCCTGGACGTCTGCCCCCAGGGGCTGCTCTTTGCCACAGTTTGCACTAAGGGACACATCATTTCTGCTTTTGGTCACACTCTTTCCCAACACACAAGGGACTTACTGAAATCAAAACTCAGAAAGGAAAAAAGCCTCTGTTGTCCACAGCTTCCTCTTCCCACCCTAAAAAACACACCTGATCCCAGGGACACAGTGTCCCTCAGGGTGACTAAACTTTAGACAGGCTTCTAGAGTCTAGGCCTTGATGTTGCTTTCCTTAGAACATTTGCTCTAGGAAACTTTCCCTGGAAATTCTTTCTCTACTCCTTGGAGACATAAATCTTTTAAAAAGACTCTTCCCAATCTTACAAAACAAAAATGTGTTTCTTAAGGACCTGGGAACCATCTCTTTGAAAAGTATCAAGGAAAACAGCTCCCTTCTTTCCCAGTTTCTATGGTAGGAAAGGAGTCTAACTTTTGGGGGTGTCTTTCTCCAGGTTGTGAAATTACCTCCTGTCATAAAGATACAAGAAAGTTTATTATTTCATTTGATAAAGCCAATAAGCAAACAGAGGCCTATGATGACCCTCACCCTAACTCGTAAATCTCTCCCACCTTTTTGTTTCAGCAGAGCTGAGTTCAGATTATATTCTGGTCTGTCTTACTGCTGCAGCCCTGAACAAAAAGTCTTCCTTGACTGTTAAACTTCTTAGGGATTTGGTGGTAGATTTTGCATTAAATATTGTTTTACTCCTTGGTTTGGTTGTTCCCAAGACCTGAGGATAAAGTAGCCTGATTACTGTCTCCACTATTCAGTGATGAAGACTTAATGAAGAAGAGTGTAACTCTTAATATATATTCTAAGGATTTTATATTAAAATATGAACAATATATACAGCAAAATATGAACAATATATACAGCATAAGATAATAAATACAGCATAAGATTCATATTTAAATTGAGAGACAGTGAAACTGCCATCACCATTCTCAATTCTCTTTTCACCAGTTACTGTTTAATGCACATTTGTATGCATTTGCTCTTTACCTGTGTCCCTAATAATCCTTTGTATGGAGAAACCTATTAGTTCATCTAAAGAGGACTCAGAAAATGATTCTTAAAAGGGTACCTGAGGAGGGTGAACACTGGGGGAGACATATCCAGTTGTACAAGGAAACGTTGAGCTCAGGGTTGGTGTGTTGGACAAATGAGAGGAGAAAAAAAAAGATGTTGACTTAACAGAGGAATCAGTTCAGTTCAGTTCAGTTGCTCAGTCGTGTCCGACTCTTTGAGACCCCATGAACCACAGCACGCCACACCTCCCTGTTCATCACCATCTCCCAGAGTTCACTCAGATTCACATCCATCGAGTCCGTGATGCCATCCAGCCATCTCATCCTCTGCCGTCCCATTCTCCTCCTGCCCCCAATCCCTCCCAGCATCAGAGTCTTTTCCAATGAGTCAACTCTTCACATGAGGTGGCCAAAGTACTGCAGTTTCAGCTTTAGCATCATTCGTTCCAAAGAAATCCCCGGGTTGATCTCCTTCAGAATGGACTGGTTGGATCTCCTTGCAGTCCAAGGGACTCTCAAGAGTCTTCTCCAACACCACAGTTCAAAAGCATCAATTCTTTGGTGCTCAGCCTTCTTCACAGTCCAACTCTCACATCCATACATGACCACAGGAAAAACCATAGCCTTACTTTGACCTTAGTCGGCAAAGTAATGTCTCTGCTTTTGAATATACTATCTAGGTTGGTCATAACTTTTCTTCCAAGGAGTAAGCGTCTTTTAATTTCATGGCTGCAATCACCATCTGCAGTGATTTTGGAGCCCAGAAAAATAAAGTCTGACACTGTTTCCACTGTTTCCCCATCTATTTCCCATGAAGTGATGGGACCAGATGTCATGATCTTCGTTTTCTGAATGTTGAGCTTTAAGCCAACTTTTTCACTCTCCTCTTTCACTTTCATCAAGAGGCTTTTTAGTTCCTCTTCACTTTCTGCCATAAGGGTGGTGTCATCTGCATATCTGGTTATTGATATTTCTCCCGGCAATCTTGATTCCAGCTTGTGTTTCTTCCAGTCCAGTGTTTCTCATGATGTACTCTACATATAAGTTAAATAAGCAGAGTGACAATATACAGCCTTGACGTACTCCTTTTCCTATTTGGAACTAGTCTGTTGTTCCATGTCCAGTTCTAACTGTTGCTTCCTGACCTGCATACAGATTTCTCAAGAGGCAGGTCAGGTGGTCTGGTATTCCCATCTCTTTCAGAATTTTCCACAGTTTCTTTTGATCCACACAGTCAAAGGCTTTGGCATAGTCAATAAAGCAGAAATAGATGTTTTTCTGGAACTCTCTTGCTTTTTCCATGATCCAGCGGATGTTGGCAATTTGATCTCTGGTTCCTCTGCCTTTCCTAAAACCAGCTTGAACATCAGGGAGTTCACGGTTCACGTATTTCAGAATAAATATCCATATACTGATTAGAAGATTTAGTTATATTTTATGTGACTGAAAATAGAATCTAGATATGACTGGGTGAAAGAGATTGAAATAACCACAACAAGTGAGCTTTGGAGGAAAGCATGCATATTAATAGAGGCAGATGTATTCGTACACGCGACAACCTGTTGGAATGTGCGCGAGGGCTTGTGTGTCTGGCATATGGATGGATGATCACTACCCACATGTTGAGAGCTTCAAAGCTAGCAATTGAAATGCCAGCACACTTTCAAAAATATTTTAATGATGCAAATTCAAATTGCCCCCAAATTCCTTTGCTACTGTTGCTAAGTCACTTCAATCATGTCCGACTCTGTGCAACCCCATAGAAGGCAGCCTACCAGGCTCCCCTGTCCCTGGGATTCTCCAGGCAAGAACGCTGGAGTGGGTTGCCATTTCCTTCTTCAATGCATGAAAGTGAAAAGTGAAAGTGAAGTCACTCAGTCGTGCCCAACTCTTACCGACTCCGTGGACTGCAGCCTACCAGGCTCCTCTGTCCATGGGATTTTCCAGGCAAGAGTACTGGAGTGGGGTGCCATTGCCTTCTCCACAACTTCCTCTAAGCAGAATAAATAAAGCAATAAATCCATTAGAAGGCACTTATGAGACATTTTGGTTTTAAGAGTCTTTCTCTGATGACCAGGAAAACAGAACTAGTTCCCACTTAGAAAGAGTTTTTATTATTATGTTTAGCTTAAGGCATAGCTCACAGTCCTATTGGCTTTGAAACAATCACAATTATTCCCTGTTTTCCGTAGGACCCAAACTTTTCCGAATAAGGATGTTCAAGGGTTGATCTGCAAATGGAAAGATATATTTATGAAAGGTAATGTGTGTCACTTCAGTGTACATGTTCATGTGCAACTTGCTATTTGGTTTGCTCTTCTCATTCAAACTATCAGAATTCAGACAGCAAGCCTACCATCTCTTCCAAGCTCCAAATCAAGTGTGTTGATATTTCCTGTGAATGCTGATTGTACTCTCAAGAGTCCAGAAAACAAAAGTTTGGAATTCCCCAACCTCTTCAACTTGAAAGCCCACACAGTTGCCCTTCCCCTGTAGTCCCAATGTATGATGTGTGTGTGTGAAGTGAAAGTGTTAGTCCCTGTCAGTCATGTCCAACTCTTTGTGACCCCATGGACTGTAGCCCTCCAGGCACCTCTGTCCATAGAATTCCCAGGCAAGAATACTGAAGCAGGTTGCCATTCCCTTCTCCAGGGAATCTTCTCGAACCAGGGATCGAACCTAGGTCTCCTGCATTGCAGGTAGATTCTTTACCATCTGAGCCACCAGGGACATTATACACACACACACACACACACACACACACACACACACAATCAAAACAAGTTTAAGGAATCATTTTCTGCTTTCTGAGCTGTGTCACAGTCTATGACCATTGTTCTGTCAGTAGATGACACAATCTTCCATGGCAGAGAGATGTTAGATTAATATATTGATATTAAATGCTTTGGAAAACTGAAAGTGTAGGGTAATGACATTGCTGGGATGCCTCAGTTTCTCTGTTTGTATCTGTAGAAGGTTGATATCTACCTCAATGAATCACTGTGGGAATAGAATGAGATACAGAGTCTATGGAGTTCTTAACACGCTGCCTTGAACGTGGCTAAGCGCTCAATAAGCATAAGTTGCAAAAAAAAAAAGCAGAATTTCCACCACAGCATTTAATGGGCCAGTGTCAATCTGTGGCGTTGCCTCAACACACTTAAATTAAGTGTAAACTATGCTGTCCTTTGGCTTTCTGGCTTTACAACACTCCTTGGATAGGCTCTAGCACAACAGCGAGATTCCGGGGTGAAAACCTTCTAGAAGCTATGCACCCTTGAGGGCGACAAGTCAGTTACAGTAATCATCCTTGTCAGCACAGCAGGATCCCTGTCTCACACGTCTGCTTGAGCACAACACCCAGGACAGTGTTAGACAAGTACCATTTTGTCAATTAACCTTTCTCCATTCTTAGTTTGTTAGGGCCTAAGCAAATGCATTGACTAAACTGCGAGGGGCCTTTATTTTCTTGACGTGGTACTTGCCGCTTTAAACACAGACTACCTGCACTTTCCCCTTATAAAACAATCTCAGTTGCACCTCTCTGGCAAATTGGATAACCCTGTGTCATTCTGCATAAGAAAATCATTTTAATTTATGGGAGGCCTTGGTTTATTTAACATAAAGAGCTGTAGATGTCACGGTGTTTAACACTGCTTTTCATATCCACGGGTCTAAGAAAGCAGAGGATGTAGATGCTGCCTGTGATCAGTGACTGCTCTCTTCCTGTATCCCCTTCAACCCTCTTTATTGGGTACCTGAGACAGGTCCATGACATGCACACGTATATGATGCTACTTGACACAAAAAGTAAAATTAATCATAATCTCCTCCCTGCATTTTTCTATATAAACATGAAACCCAGGAAATTAATCCTGAATAATCATTGGAAGGACTGATGCTGAAGCTCAAGTTCCAATACTTTGGCTGCCTGATGTGAAGAGCAGACTCATTTGAAAAGATCCTGATTCTGTGAAAGATTGAAGGCAGAAGGAGAAGAGGGCGACAGATGGTTGGATGGCATCACTGATGCAACGGAGATGAACTTGGCCAAAATCTGGGAGATGGTGAGGGACAGAGAAGCCTGGAATGCTGCAGTCCACTGGGATCTTGAAGAGTCAGACACGATTTGGTGACTGAACAACAACACAATCTTCTAAGAAATATATAACAACAATAGCATTTTGCTAGCCCTTTAAAAGGTGCTAAGTTGTATTAAGTGCTTTTCATTCACTATTGCATTTTAATCCCCAAAGTAACCCTATAAGGCACATATTATTACTTTCATTGTTCAAATGAGGGAACTGTTGAAAGTACTATAACTAACCAGTGATCAAGGCAATGTGGGAACCATGTTGTCCTAACTGCCTCCAACTCATGTAGTGGGTTGAATCATAACTCACAGGTTATACAAGTATAAATAAGAAGTGTGCTCCTTCCATCAATAACTGACTCTCAATTGAATGTGATACCAACTAAGAGGTGAAGCCATAGTTAATAAAAATAATTAAGAATAAGTTTTATTTTTCAGTACTACTTGGCAGCGCATGGCAGCATTGAGCCTAATGCTAGACGGTGAGAAATTTCTTAAAGACATATTTACTTAGGTAAGGAAATGGAAATTATTTTATATGTATGATTAATGCAAGAGGAAAAAAGTTGAATTAAAGCAAGTAAATATTTGTTAATTCAGTGCTCCGGTTATGAAAGATGATGTCAGCTTAAAATTCCTCTCTAGACTGGCAAGGCTAGAAAGCCCCCTTTCTCTTCTTTCTCTTTTGTTTTCTCCCTACATGTAATTCCCCTTCACATTACCAGAGCCCATTCTTGTCCACTTCTATTCTCTACCTTCTCCCTGGGTTAAACTTGAATCATCTCCCTATCACTGTGGCTACATTGGAATCTGCCTCCTTCTGTCTTCTGCGTCCCATGACTCTCTCTCACCTTATCACCATGGTTTCTCTCCCCTGTCCTGCTGTCACAATCATCCTTGGGCATCCCTGCCCTCCAGCTGGTAGGTAGTTACTTCTCTCAGTCTCACTTATATTTACATCACTGTAGAGTTAGAGCCTCAATTTGAAATTACAAAATTTGATAGAATCTGGTAAGAAAGCACATACTGATTTAAAAAAAAAACAAAAAACCTTTTGGAGTTTGCTTCTATTTGTTAATTTTAAAATTAAACTCATCACTGAGAATTTGGGAAAATTAAGGTGAAGTGTGCTGTTGTTATAGAAACATACATATGTACACAAATATGTCTATAAAATGATAGTCTACATGAGTCTGTGCTCTCTCCATGGCTTCTGAAGCAATAGTTAACAATTAAATCTCCCTGCCCCAGCTATGTTGACCTCATCGGTGATTCTGGTAAAGCGAACAAGGAGATAAACGCAAAGGCATTTAATCTGGGGGTCCATGAGGAAAAAAAACACACAGAATCATTAACATTTGCCAAATAGACTCAATCAGAAGGGGAGTAGGGAGTGTATTTTCAAGATTGGAAGAAGTATAAACCATGGGGAATAAAAACAGAAGCTAAAGAAAAAGAGTTCTTATAATCCTAGCCTTGGATGTAACTGCAAAGGATTCTAATCATCGTTATCATTATTAGTGTTATTATTGTTACTACCGATAATAAACATATGCTGGCTGCCAACAGGATGCCAGGCATTGCACAAGAGAGGATTTTACTCTGTCCCTGCAGTGCTGGCTTACAACAGATTATAATTGCAAGAGAAAATCATATTAATAGAGATTCAATATCTTATTAGAAAAATAACATTGTATTTCTCCTCTCTCTGGGTTTTCTACCACCAAGTAGAATACTGACTCTAAGAGTGATGGTTCTTGGACCATAAAGCTAATAAATCTCCCACAAAGAATTTATTCTCTGCAGTTTCTCAACATCAAACATTTATTTGTTTCTGCTTTCATACGATCCAGTGAAGTCATCCTACTTCTGTTTAGTTTTCTACCTTCCAGATCAATGGATCCTTTGGTTTAAGTCGAGTTTACTGATTTTACAGTAGTCATCTTAAGCAGTGATTTTCAAACTGCTAGTGGCAGCCCATTAGTGGGTCTTGGAATCTGTTTAGAGACTCACACCAGGATCCTAATAAAAATGATAGAATGTGAATGCATAGAATAAAAAAGAATCCAAATATATTACATTTTATGAGTATTTTTTCCTGAAACTTTTGTTTCACTTTTGTACATGTATGTGTGTGTGTGTGTGTTTAGTGAATGGTTAAAATTAAAAGTCTTCAGTGCTATTCTTCATAGTCAGAAAATGTTGAAAAAGTACTAAAGGTATGAAGTTAAACTTTCCACTTAATTTGAAGTTCACAGTCCATGGGGTCACAGAGTTGGTCGTGACTGAGTGACTCACCCACACTACCACTCAAACAGTAAGCATGCCAGACAGTGAGCTCAATTGCCAGTTATTCATTGTACTTCAAAAACTCTACTAATATTTATTATGGTTACGATCATCTTATGTCCCAGAATTAGTTCTAATTTCAAACATCCCTTTCCATTGCCACCATAAATACACCCAGGCATGTTAGACCCCAGGTCCTGACTGTTGGCATATTAAAAACTCTCACCTTATGATATCATTTATAAAGCTGTTCATTCATTCTATATTTTCTGTGGGTGTCATAGGCCTGTTTCTTCATACACCATTTTGATGACATTCACTGAAATAGTCCGTCCCTTCTAATGTATACCTTGTTAAACCTGCAGTGGAACTCACTTCCCACCCACCCATCCCATCTGCCAACAAAGAGACAGCTTACCAATCTTAGGGCATCCCAGGTAGCATTAGTGATAAAGAACCCAGAGCCAAAGCAGCAGATGTAGGAGACACGAGTTCTATCCCTGGGTTGGGAAGATCCCCTGCAGGAGGACATGGCAGCCCACTCCCGTGTTCTTGCCTGGAGAATCGCAAGGACAGAGGCGCCTGGAGGGCTACAGTCTGCGGGGTGGTAAAGAGTCAGACATGACTGAAGCGACTTACCACACAGACATGTCGCAATCTTAACTGTAGAACTTAGCCATATAAGTAATATATTACAAGAAAGTTCCCGTGTGCCTCCAGCAGAGAAGATACATATTTATCCCATCGTGGTAAGAAAGATTTCCCTTTGCCTTCATTCTAGCTAGGATCCCTATGCTTTTCCTCTACTTGTATTGTTAGACCTTTTTAAGTTTGTATAATTTAAAGACTAGATTTATATGCTTTCACACACTTTCCTCTGATTTTTTAATTTAATCCAAGTAAAAATATTTGAACTGGAGGTGGAGAGAAGGAAGCATGACTGAATTATCAAAGTAATCTTTAAGTAAAGGCTCTGCGGGAGACTACAGAAGCTGGGATAACAAAATATGTAGCAAGTGCCATTAGTATGAAGAGGCTTGCCTGGTGGTGTTTCAAACAAAGGCAAACACAGCACTGAGACAGCTTTTACGTCCAAAATTCCAAGGATGCTTCCAATTCTTTATCCTAAATAGACATTTTCTACTGCTCATGGAAAAGTCCCCTGAAATTTTTATATTCCAAGTTTACACAAGTCTCATAATGACTCCAACATTGATCATTGATAGGAATTACAGAGTTGTATCCCTGCTTAGAAGGAAACTAATTGTTGATAAATCTGTTTACATGTACACATTCTCACCAGTATCCGAAAGGACATAAAGGCAGACATGAAGGCAGTTTAAAATGTAATGCAAGATAAGGTATTCAGGGCTAAAACAGAACAAAGCTCTTCTCATAGAAGAAGGAAGAAGAGGGGCTTTAAGTCATTTGAGTTGAGCAAATTACAATACTTGGATAGTAAGTTTGGATGTACAGTTTCTGGCAGGATAGGTAAAGTGGAAAGATAAAAATTATCTGAATAGACATAATCTTTCCTGGAATTGAACCCAAAATTGTCCTTGGATCAGGAGCACTGAATGCAATGGCCTAGGTGTTGTCTGGTTCTAGTCACAGCCCTGCTTCTAATTCACTATTTTGTCTTTCAATTATTTATCTACCTGATGGGACAGTGAAAAGAAAGGGACTGCTTAGAACTACAGAACTGCTAAAGTTTGTTTAAGCATTAAAATTCTGATTTTATGACATGATAGATTTGAAGAAATAGGAATATTTTAAGTCAAGAGCTGTGTTAACCGCTGAAAAGTGCAGAAGTGGAAAAATAGCGCGTGTGTAAAATCACCCAGTTATTTTGCCACAAGGCAGTAGCAGGGTCATTCTTTCATGCACAATTCCAAAATCCATTGTTCTGTTTCAGAATGCAGTGTAGTCACTTCCAGCATCTCATCAGGCATAGATGCTATTTGCTCTGTCTCTTGCATGAATCCACTTGTTTCTCTCCCTGTTGCAACCATTCATTATCCATCCATTGCCTTGTCTCCCTGCCTCCAGCTTTAGCCCCCTATTTACCTATCACACAGCTACAAGAGTGATTTCTAAAAAATTAATATCTTTCATTCTTTTGATCCCTGGGTCGGGAAGATCCCCTGGAGTAGAAAATGGCAACCCACTTCAGTGTTCTTGCCTGGAAAATCCCATGGGCAGAGGATCCTGGTGGGCTACAGTCCACGGGGTCACAAAGAGTTGGACATGACTGAGCGCTTAGCACTGCTGTAGTATTCTTTGTGACTACTCAGTACCAGGAGAATAGGGTCCAAACTTCTTACCTCCCCATATGAAACCCCTATGACCTTGCTTACTTCTGTAGGCTTACATTTCTGCACAGGCCCCTTGAATCCTAAAACTTCTTCCAACCATTCAAAACTACTCACAGATTCCCCAAGGACTCATGTTTTTATGATCTCACATGTCTTGTTTCTTCCCCTAAATATTTTTCTCTCCCCACCCCACTTCACTATCCCAGTTCACTTGGCAAAATTTTCTTTATCTTTCAAGAGTCTATTAATTTTTTTCTTCTTTTATGAAATCTCAATTCACATTCTCTTCTCCAGAATTTTAACTACTCTTTCCTCTTGGCTATACTGTGTCTTGCACAAATTCTATCAGAATGCTCATGACATTTTATTGCTTATAGGTCTGTTTTCCTTCCTCAATCTTTAGCACCAGGAGGCATGAAACATTTACTAATTTTATCCATGGCACTCAAGCAATGTTTATGAAACAAGTGAATGCTGGAATGTTGGGTCCTCTCCCTAATTTCTAACTCTTAAAAAGGTGAAAAAAATCCATCCTTGTCTCTTTCCTGTTATTCATCATTTCAATCTAACCCCTTATCCACTCCTGTATAATGATATCTTTTGTTTTTCTTGGCTTACTTAGTGGGCTTGTTAGCCAGGACAGCCTGTGTGATTCAATAACTTACTTCACTTCACCTTCTTTAGACTTCTTTCTTTATCTAATTTACCCATATTTTGTTGTCCTATGTCTTAACTTTCTCCTTGCCAGATTCCTCTTAGCAATTTTTATGTGTCTGTTAAATACTTGGCCCGTTTCTGCTGCTGCTGCTACTGCTAAGTCGCTTCAGTCGTGTCCGACTCTGTGCAACCCCATAGATGGCAGCCCACCAGACTCCCCCATCCCTGGGATTCTCCAGGCAAGAACACTGGAGTGGGTTGCCATTGCCTTCTCCATTGCCCATTTCTAGCATGTCATAAATACTAAGTACGCTTGTTAAAAAGTGATAATGTTGTTTGAACGGATTTTTGCTGTTAGGCCATATCTAGAAGTATTGCCTTTAAAAACAAAACCAATGCAGTATAACATTGTGGTTAACAAAGGCAGCCCAGTAGAGCAGAGTTGTCTTGGTTCTGTAATCAGACAGTCCTGGGTTTGAGCACTGCCTGGCCTGCAAGGAGATCAAACCAATCAATCCTAAAGGAATTCAGTCCTGAATATTCACTGGAAGGACTGATGTGGAAGCTGAAGCTCCAATACTTTGGCCAATGATTTTGTCTTTGGATGCAAAGAACTGACTCATTGGAAAAGACCCTGATGCTGAGAAAGATTGAAGGCAAGAGGGGAAGGGGATGACCGAGGATGAAATGGGTAGATGGCATCACTAACTCGATGAACATGAATTTGAGCAAGCACTGGGAGTTGGTGATGGACAGGGAAGCCTGTTGTGCTGCAGTCTATGGGGTCTCAAAGAGTCAGACACAACTGAGCAACTGAATTGAACTGAACTACAGTGGGTTATCTGGGTGACCTTGGCCAAGTCTACCTTCTGAATCGGTTTGTTTCTCCATGAAAAAGAATAAGCACACCTCCATGTTTGCAGCATTGTGAGGATTAAATAATATAATTCAGCAGAATGTATAGCTAACAGTAGTTAATGAATAAAGGAGAGTCTACTACAATAATAATTATTGATTATTAATGATGATGGTGGTGACTGATTTGGTGCAACACTAAAGAACATGTAGGGTTATTTCCCCTTTGGGTTTCAGGGTATGACCTAAAGTATATTTATAAACTGGTTTTTATTTTTTGGTATTAGGAAATTTTGCTGCCTGTTTGTTTTTTAACCAGGGCTTATGCTAATAGATAATTGTTCCCATCTGGCGTTAATATTGAGTGCAAATCCAGAACCAGCAGCTCTAGTGCAAACCTTGGTCTCCAAAGCCATGCTCCAGAAAGAATGTGACACCCTGAAAGGCCCAATCCACTTTTCCGCCTGCCTTTTCTGTGATTGTTCTGTTATTGTTATGGTTGTTATTTTTATTATTACTCTCCAACTCTTTTTTTCCAGCAAAAAGCTGAGAACCACTAAAAAATAAAAAAATAGAAAGAAAGAAAGAAAGAAAAATTCAGTAGCCTCACTAATGTGATGAAGTGTCATTGGCAGCAGGAATTTGCACGATCTCGCTGCCGACCCAGGTAACAGCTGGTGACTTCGTCTTGCACAAAGGAAATCACTCTCTTTGATGAATACTTCGGGATGATTTTCAGCTCTGATCTTCACTTGCTTTTAGACAGCTACTGTAACAAAAGCCTGTAGGGAGAGCTAAAGCTTCGCCTATTTACAATAACCACACGCTGACTCTCTATTTAATTTTAAAAACAAACTCAGAGCTCCAAATCACTCTCATATTTAATATTTTGTCCTAAAATAACTCTCTTTTATTTTGCTTTTTTAAAATTAAAACGTATCTTTCTATAATGGGCAGCAAGAAAAAAAGAAAGAGAAAGGAAGAGAAAGAAACAAATTGTGACAACAGGAGCAGCTTTAACAACAGAAACTCATTTCTTCCTCTTTTGAGGCAATGAAGAAGGCAACAGCTCTGCCGTTGTTATTTCTTGCATGCCAGCTAGAGCCCAGAATGACTGCATGCCATCATTTTCAATAATGCCTGTGTGTTTTTGAGGAAATACACACACATATGCACACATAGAGCCTCGCTTTAAATAAATTCTACAATGTGCCACCTGTCCATTAAATATGATTACACAAATGTGATTTAAGATGTCTTCTGAGCTTTCCTTTCAATTCCCTCCTTATAGACAAATTGGAAGCCACCTGTGGATTCCAGACCATGTTTTGACCCCCTTCCTTGCTTCTTTCCAAACTCAAAATCAGTAACATAATTGCCAATCTGGGTTTCAGCCTTTGCCACCTCCTGAATAAGTTACCGACCAGTGAAAGGGTACACAAAAACAACTGTAAATCATACAACTTGGTCAATCACTTCACAACCTCTCTCTGGCTATCGCAGGCTGGGCCTCACAATGCCTGATACAGCATATTATGCAATGATGTTCCATGTTGCCAGTAAACCATGGCTTTATGCCACCGTCCCATACAGCAGCTCTATTTAGCTTTATTTATTGGATTTTTAAATCCTCTTGTACAGTAGGCATTGATCTCTCCTGAAGCTGTGATTATAGTTTTAACTATTGACACTTCTATCAGAGCCAACCTCAATTCCTTTGCCTTCTGCTGACAAGAAACGGTAATCATTCCAACATTGCAATCTCTGAATCTTGAACCCCTGTCCCACATACTTTGCCCCGCATAAGGAGTACACAGATGTTGGTTAGCTGGTTTCCTCAGCAAAATGTAGTCTTCAGATTGCCTTCCCTTTTTGTATTACTTCAAAGAGTAAAGGTAAATCTGTAAGGGTAAGTCTGCTCTGAGACACATATGCATTTAAAAAGCTGCCTTCTTCCCACACAAAAATTTCATGTTTGTCATTATGTACCTGGAACACTGTCTGTCAAGTTATTGAAGTAATTGACAGTGAGCACTTTCTTAGAAGAGAGTCTACCTTTCTGTTTGCTGATGAATCTCAGAAATAAAGTAAATTCCATCATTCTGGGTATAATTAGCAAAGTGTAGCTACTTCGGAAATCAAAGCATAGAATATAAAATATCAGTTCAGCCATTAATTAGTCTGTGACTGAGTAAGTAGCTCAACCTCTCTTAGCCTCATCTAGAAAATGAGAATACCTCAGCCTTCCTCCTAGTGTAAGTGTGAGACTTAAGTGAAAAAGTGTGCATGAATATCTGGCATCTGGTGGATTGCCAGTAAGTTTTCATTTAACATCCCATTTTGCCCTTTCCTCTACCGCTTCTCAAGACAAATTGTTGCTTGTGAAAAACTAGTCAATCATTCTGTTATAGTTCTTCACCCTAGTATAAGTTAGATTAAGGAATTTGATTTTATCATTTGAGCTAGTCCAACTCGTATTATCTCTATGGTCTTGCCTTGGTGCTTCTAGTGTTTACTCCTTTTGGTGGAAGCAGTAATACAATAATATGGTGATGCAATGAGCCTTGATGGGTTTTGAACGTCTTACTTAGTTGATCAGGGAACTTCCAATTCTAACATTTGTTTACATTGGTTTTAAAACAGATTGTTTCAAGTAGGTACAGGATCTTAGAATACTCCTTCTAAATTCTTACTGTAGAAATATATAATCCTTGCATACAAATTTCCTATGCCTTTGGCAAAGGAAATCCTATTCAGTGTACCATAATTTCAAGAAGAAAATGCCTAGAAGACTAAAGGGAGATGCTGTAGCTATATTCTCCTTTAAAAGTTAAGTAGATTATCATTTCTTCATTCAAGAGGTTCGACTTAGTGGAAGACAGTTTGCACACTGGTTATAGAAAGACTTAAATTTACTGTCTTTTCTCTTGCTTTTGAAATGTGAAAAAGAAGGACAAGGAACAATTTAGAAAGAAAGAAAGAATATACAGGAATTTAGCTGCATAACAGATTGTCAAAGCCAATTGCTGTAACTTTCCTAAACACCAAAAGTGTTGGAAGTTTCTAAAATTTTGATGAAGGCTAAGTGCCTCTTCAGTGATAGTGTTCATAAAACCAGGTATGTTAGATTTGGAAGTCACCTCAGAAAACACCCCTTGTATGAATCTCTGTTGCTGTCCCAGAAAAATGAACATCAGTCTCTGTACAGACATCACAGTGTAGAGAACCCACTCTCTGGCAAGAAATTCCATCCTACTTTGAACAGATCTGACTCTAAGGAAATTAGATCTGTTCCTTATTTTGAATCAGATCTCTCTCTATCATTTCTAGGCATATGTTCTTATTTTACCATCTGGAGTCACAAAGATAAATCTGAATCTTCTAAAGGCAGTTAAAGGTGGTTATTCTCTCCCACAGGTGTGTTCTTCTCTAGCCTAACTAGTCCTAGTTTCTCTAACCATTCTCCTAGTAACAGAGTTTTGTTCTCCTCAACACTCTGATCACTCTCTTTTGAATATATTGTGGTTTTTCAATGTTTATATAAATTATGATACCTTGGGGAAGGAAATGGCAACCCACTCCACTATTCTTGCCTGGAAAATCCCATGGACGGAGGAGCTTGGCAGGTATAGTCCATGGAGCCACAAAGTCAGACACAACTGAGCAACTTCATTTCATTTCACTTCAAAACTGAACACAATATTTGGCTTGTGTTTTCTGTGACCATTTGAAAGAGAGCAATAAACGCCATACCATTTTTCTCAACACTCCATATATATGAAGACATATTTAGCATTTGCTCTGTTAGACACCGTTCAACATGCTGTACATAGATTAGCACATTTAATCTCACAGCAAACCTATGAGATAGGTACTTTGGTTATTCTCATTTTTTTAAATAAGGAGACTGCAGTATAGTCTATGTCAGTACTTCTCAAGCTTTATTATACATAAAAATCATATAGGGTTTTTATTAAAATTCAGATTCTAATTTAGTAGGATTTCTGTGGATCCTGAAATTCTACATGTCTAACAAGCCCCTGGGTGATATTGGTACTGCTAGTCCAGGGAACATAATTAAAGTAGGAAGGGTCTATATAACATGGTGAAATGCTATGAAATGATAAAACAGAAAAACCTTAAGCTGCAGCAGCTAGAGGTATCTTTAACAGTATTATAGGAAGTTTCAGAGAATGTATGCTTATTTAATTAGAGAACTGCTTTCATCTCACTCCCTAATTTGTAAGATGTTCTTCCTATCAGCAAGACCTGGCTTATAAAACCCTTTCTACCATTTAAATATGGAATCACAACAATACTATTTAGGAAACACTTGCCATAAGTCAGATCCTATTCTACAAAACCTACACATCCTATCACTTAGTGTTTCCAACAGTCCTATAAGGAAAATCCAATCATTCTACTGTTTTGAAGATGAGAAAACACAAGCAAACATGAGAGCAAAACTAACATCTTTAAGTCGCTGATCAATGGCAGGATCTACCCCAAAGATCTGGTAGATGACTGAGCTCACTCAGTTAGGAAGAGGCAGAGCTGGGATGCAATCCTACCTGACATCACAGTATGCATGTCTAACTATGAAGCTACATATCTGCCTGTGCTCATCTCATAGAGAGCAAAGGGAGAGGTCCAAGAGACTGAGGGGCAAAGAAATTTCAGAGGCCAGCAAGTGGAAAGCGCTCCCTTCCCAGGTAAGGTAGCAGCTGTAGAGAAAAGGCAGCTCTCTAAAACTGAAGTAACTCAATGTGCTAAATTCTATGATAAAAACTGTAATAAGAGAGAACGTTGATCAAGTTCATAAACAGAGACCACAGATTTTCTATAATTTATAACAAGGATGTTAGGATTTATTTATTGATGAAGTCTTTTTTTTAATTTTTATTTTTAACTGGAGGATAATTGCTTTAGAATGTTGTGTTGGTTTCTACCCTACAACAGTGTGAATCAGCCATAAGTGTGTGTGTGTGTGTGTGTGTGTGTGTGTGTATATATATATATATATATGTGTGTGTGTGTGTGTGTGTGTGTGTGTGTGTGTGTGTGTGTGTGTATATATTCCCTTCCTTTTGAGCCTCCCTCCCAACCACCCCCACCATTCTACCCTTCTAAGTCGTCACAGAACAGTCAAGCTGGGCTCCCTGTGTTATATAGCAAATTCCCACTAACCATCTACTTTACACCTGATACTTTATAAATACACATCAATGCTGCCTCCTCAGTTCATCCCACCCTCTCTTCCCCTCACTGTGTCTAAAAGTCCTTTTTCTCTGTCTGCATCTCTATTTCTGCCCTGCAAATAGGCTTGAGACTACCATTTTTTCTAAAATACCAGATCTAGCTCAGATCCTGTGCTAGGTGCAAATGTACTCATGTGAGTACTGTCCACAGTGAGCTCATAGTCTAGTTGGGGAATCATTTATAAAAATATGACTCTAATAGAATGTAAAAGCTGCTGTGGTTATAAAGGAATAGGATGAAGTAATGAAGAAAAGACAACAGTCAGAGCATTCATGGGAAGGGATTGGTGCTGGAGAGCAACCTGGCAGAGAAAACCGGAAGAGCCAAGATAGACGCAACCTAATCTTCATTTTTCTCAGGTTGTAGTATGGTATATCAAATTTTTTGATACTTAAGTGTTTGCACCAAAAGGATGGTTAATTTTCATCCTTCTCAAAGGATGCTCCCGAAGAAGATGGCTCTTATGTAAAAATGACAGAATCTCTCCATTATAAATTTGATTTTTCTTATATTTTTTCTTCAACCTGTTGGTAACTGCTTTTGTCAGCTATTTAGAAATATCTGAAAGCAGATGTTTGTGCCTGGCTTGAGTCATATATTTGAATAGTAAAATTATCCCTAGATTTTTTTCTATTAAAGAATTAATATAAATCAATTTCCATGTTATTGCCAAACATCATAGTTTTCAGGGGCTCTGCTGGGTGAACAAGTGGACTTTGCCTGTTAAGAATTATCAGATTCACCCATTCTGATCAGATTTATATTTTATGTTTCAAAACTTTACAATGTGCCTTAGACCAGCATACATGACACAACAAAAGTGAACTTGCTGTACATATCAGTAATGCTAGCAAGTTCAAGCCCTCTGACTTTTTATGGGATACATGAGAACATAAATAATGCACACACACAAAATCATTTAAGAAACTTTATTCTTGAAAGTATACAAGAGAAGTGATTAAGAAACCCCATGTGGTTTGCAGGCACAGCATATGGCTTATGGTTTTGACACTGTGACCAAGACATTTACCAGTGTACATTTACACTGGTACCAGTGTAACTAGTTGCAAGAAAACATCCAGGAGTAGCAGAAGCACTTCCACTGCTGAAAGTTCTAGAGTACTTATTTGGCTAAGATATAGCAAATGTCAGGCTTCCCAGGTAGCACTAGTAGCGAAGAACCTGTCTGCCAAAGCAGGAGATATTTGAGACACGGGTTCCATCCCTGGGTCGGGAAGATCCCCTGGAGGAACACATGACAACCCACTCCAGTATTCTTGCCCAGAGAATCCCATGGACAGAGGAGCCTGGTGGGCTACAGTCCATGGGGTCACAAAGAGTCAGACAGGACTGAAGCAACTTAACATCCATGCATGACAAACGTTATTTGGATAGAAATTTTATACCTATTTGGGGAGGAAGGAAAGCAATATAATGGAAAAGAATAAGCAAAAAAAGTTAGCCCATCTAACCACTTTCCAGGAACAGAACCCTACAAACTCTTTTAAGGGCGCTGCTTCAGGGCTACACCACAGGTGAGCATGAAGTTTGAAGATGTCTATTTATTCACCCAGTAGGATTCCCTGAGTTCATAGACTGTCACTCTACTAGGGGCTAGAGAAATACATGCCTCATGCCTACTATCAGAGCACAAACAGTGTAGGACAGAGACAGGCCTGCAGGGAAAGATGACTATTGAAGCATTAGTTGCTGCACTGGGTACAGAGGGGACAAAGGAGAGAAGCCATTTCTACCTAAACCAAGTGAAGAGAGAAAGGAGAATGTGAGAAGGAGAAATGTTCATTTGGCAGAGAGAGGAAGTCTGATCAGAGTGTGAAAAACAAAGAATTTTAAGAAGGTTAAAAGGAAAGAGCTTTATGGAAAGAAAAAGCAGGATAAGCAAAGCCATGTAGATCTGAAGAAATGGGACCCATACGAAACTGCAATTAACTTGATATGGCTGGAGCTTTGGGTGAACTCCTTACTACACACCTATTTTCTGTGGTGGATCTTAGAGCTTTGACTCTAATGTAATCATTGAAACAGAAGATGAAAGTTTGAATGGAATGGAGAGATGGCAGTACATTTAAATGACTAATGACCAGAACTGAGCCAATGTTCGTCACTGATGGTACTGGGGGTGAGGGAAAAAGACACAGTGACAGCGATTCCTGGATACAGTTTTGGGGTGTGTATTGAAAAATCCTACATTTCTCTTCTTGAACACTTCACTTCTGACATTTCTACCAAATGTGTGGGAGATTTTCCACCACCAAGCCTTTCTCTGATGTGGCTGGATATCCTACAATTTAACTCAGTTATGACACTAACTACCCAGAGATAGTGTCAGATCCCACAAGTGAAGTCTCACAAGGCTGCCCCTTGCTTCAGATGCCAATCACAAGTATTAGACCTATGGGTTACCCACAACTTTTGTCCAACTTGGCTACAAATTGGAGTTTCCCATGACCTCTTCCCCTTAGATTTGATTATTTGCTAGAGTGGCTCACAGAACTCAAGGGAACACTTGCTTATGTTTAGCAGATATTAAAGGATATGATAAAGGACAAAGGTGAGCAGCCAAATAGTGCAAGGTCTGGGATGGGGCTCGAGCACAAGAACTTCTGTCCCTGGTGAGTTGGGATGAGTCACCTTCCTGGTTCATGAGTGTGTTCACCTACCTGGAATCTCCCCAAACCCCATATTATTGGGATTTTTATGCAGATTTCCTCATGTGCACATAATTATCAACTCCATTTCCAGCCCCTCGCTAGAGTATGGGGTGGGTAGAAGAAGCTGTAAATTCCAAGCTTCCAACCATGGCATGGTCTTTGTGGTGACAGGCCCCATCCAGGAGCACACCCAGAATCATCTCATTAGAATAAAAAGTGCTCCTAGTGCTCTCTTATCACTTAAGAATTTACAAGGGTTTTAGGAACTCTGTGCCAGGTGCCAGAGACAAAGAGCAATATATGTATTTTCTATCATCTCACTAGTTGCATGAATGGTGATTCCATTTGATACATATAAGGGGTATATGTCAAATTTTAGAAATTTCTACTATAGATCTCTTAATTCTCTCAAACTAAAGAAAGAGCACTGATTAGGAAAGAATTCATTGCATCATTTTATCTAAGTCCTATGCCTAGTCTAACAATCCCACATTGTCTTTGGGCTAAAATGAGACACTATATGCTATTTGTACCACATTATTCTAATATTCCTTTTCATCTGGGACATAGCAATCCCTCCAAAAACGGCCTGGAAAAATGAATCACAAGCAGTTAAAAATGTAAGTGAGAAGCATCAAGTTATTACGCAAGGCTTTGAAAAGATAAACGGTTTGTGAAAGAAAATGTAATTAACAGGTTACACTGTATATGTTTGCAAAATGCCAATGATGCATGAAAATGTTTTTGTCTACTTAATTTTCCTCAGATTGTGTGTTTATATTTAAATTAATTAAAGGCAAACAGTCTTGTGTTCTTGAATAACTTTGTGGTGACTGATATGTGCAGCAGCCAAATTGATAGCATGTAATGAAAACTAGCTAACCCAAATGCTTGCAGTCCAAGAAGCCACAGAGTAAGCTACCGTCCTTAAGGGGAAAGAATCTGAAAGCCTAGTGTGCAGCAGACAGAGTCTTCCCATCCAAAGGCAGATTTTCCACTCATGAAGGGAAAGCTGAGAGAATAAGCACCTTGAGCGCAGACATCTTTGTTCATTGTGTTCAGTGATATATCCCAAATGTTTAGAACAGCCTACATGTTCAATAAGTATTTTCTTAATTAATGAGTTACTGAAAACTTAATTAATGAATTTCCACAGCAACTTGGCAGCATGATGTGGGAGCGAAGATTTGGCATCAGAAGTCCTAGATATTAACCCTCATCAGTCGTATGATCCTGAGCGATTCATTTACTTTTGAGTTTCAGTTTTCTCCTCAGTAAAATGGAGACAATACTTATGAAAATCTGGTCATAAGAGATAGTTTATATGAAATCACATTATAAGCTTTAAAGGACTGATATGTTCATTTATCTCCTTGAAGGCAGAAATTCTACTTATGCACTACTCAGTAATTTCTGATCCTCACTGTTTATGTATTACTAATTTTTTTTTAAACTCCTGACACACAGTCTAATGGGCTTCTCAGGTGGCTCAGATAAAGAATCCGCCTGCCAGTGCAGGAGACGTAGGAGATGCAGGTTCGATCCCTGGATCAAGAAGATCCCCTGGAGGAGGAAATGGCAACCCACTCCAGAATTCTTGCCTTGAGAATCCCATGGACAGAGGAGTCTGGCAGGCTACAGTCCATGGGGCTGTGAAGAGTCGGACAGGACTGAGTGAGCACACGTGACACACAGTCTAAAATAATTGTTTATTAAAATGAATTGAAGTCGCCATGGCTGGTACATTTTGCATTGGGAATTGGAGGAGGAAGTGGTTGACAAAATGATAACTCACTGCAAAAAAAATCAACATTTGGTTTATTGGACTATCTAAGATCTGCGTTTCTTAGCAAGTCTGAAGACTCAGCCTGATTTCTAGGATTATTTGAACATGACAGTTACTCCCCCACATCCATACAGAATTATTACCTTATATGATAGAGTAAGCTATATCTATTGGCTCTTTACAGTACAGATCTATTTCTGACTAAAGGCACTTCATTTGAAATTGTCCAGATCTACAAATACCATATGTGGCTATGTCAATACGTATGGTCTATGCCCAGGAAAACTTTCTCAGGGTATATGTATATTTAAATAAGTTCTTATCTCATGGACAGATTTGTTTTCAAAATTTCACTTATAACAACCTTATTCAAGGATTTCTTCAACAAACATTACATCCTGATTGTTCTGAGCTCAGTGTTAAGCACTGAGAAATGAAGATGTCTAATGCCATCCTTTGGCCACCTGATGCGAAGAACAGATTCATTTGAAAAGACCCTGATGCTGGGAAAGATTGAAGGTGGGAGAAGAAGCAGCCAACAGAGTATGAGATGGTTGGACGGCATCACCGACTCAACGGACATGAATTTGAGTGAACTCTGGGAGTTGGTGATGGACAGGGAGGCCTGGCGTGCTGCAGTCCATGGGGTCGCAAAGAGTCGGACACGACTGAGCGACTGAACTGAACTGAATGCCATTCCTACCATGTCTGGCTACCTCTCGTTTTCTAAGGGCAGGGAGACCAGGGACAAAGCTGTATGATAATGTGAGAAAATATGAAAATTGGTGCAGTAGGTATAATCTAAGATGGATCTTTGGATTTATGACTTCAGTGAATGGGTGAGTGGTTCTACTACTGTTTTCCAGAGAGACACCCAAAGAATAAGCAGTTTTAAGGCAGAAAATATTTATCCTAATTATGTATAGTACTTAGCATGACTCTAAAATACAACCGATAGTGCCTCACCAGTGTCTGGCACACGTGAGGCACTCGGTAAGCATTATTTGAATTGATCAGTGAATCCCTGTGCTGACATTTACTAGTTGTGTGACTTTGGGCAAGTCATTTACCTGTCTAAGTCTCCTTTGTTTCAACTGTACAAATAGCAGTAGCTACTTAAAAAAGTAAATAATTATCTTTTAAAAATAGAATGAAAAGCTGTGTATAAAGTAACACGATACTGGGTATCTAACAAGTTTTCAATAAATGGTAACCATTTGTATTCATGTTTGTGGCTCAGGGATTATGTCTTTCAGATAGGTCAGAAAAAGAAAGTAGATGTGAATGATCATTAATTTTACTAATATTATTTCACACATTTTTTCACAGGTGTTGATTGGGCCTTTCTCTGATGCCAAATACATAGTATCCTATGATTTTGTGAGAACATGGTGCCCTCATCACCTGGATCCAGTGCTCTCCCACCTAGGGTCTGGTTGAAATCCCTATCACCACTTAGCCCTCAGCCACCCAGTCACTATGCACCTTAGCTGTCCTCTCCCATGAGATGGCTAGATCAATGACAGAGGATAATAAGAAGAAAGAGGGCAAGAAAAAGTAAGAACTGATTCCCTCCGGCCTACTGAAAGTTTAATATCATGTGTAAGGGCAGATCTTACAGTCAACATAATTATATGCATAATATGTGTGGAAATGCAAAAACTTGTAAATCATACAACTTTAAATGCAAATATATACATGGTCTTTTTGATTATCTATGCCACCTGGATTTGAACCTCAGGATAACCTTAGTGGAAACTACTGCCCTAGGTACCTTTTTTTTTTATGTTAACTGAAATCAGTGATCAGTTTTTTAACTGAAATCAGGTTTTTAAAAAGGAATTCAGGAATGAAAAAGAAATATGTTTTACAGTTCACATCTGCGTGGGCTAAACCACCTGCTATGATTCTGTGGATTGCATTCCTTTCACCGTCTTGGAGTATTAGTTAATATTATGTGTACATGTTTTCTCTTCCACCACCCCCAATCCCAGATTGCCAGTTCCTTGAAAGAAAAGCACTGTATATTATAATCTATCATGTCCCTTTGTAACCCTGGCAAATCAGGTCTTTAAAAGTGGAGGGAGTGCTCTATCACATGAGGTAACACCATCTTATCTGTTCTTCACTCCTCATTCCATTCTCTTTATCCTCTAGCTTTCATATTTTTACTCTTTTCTCACTTCACTAGTCCTTCTTGTTTTCCTGCCGTCTCTTCTCTCTGGACTGTAATTTTGTCTTTGCTCTTTATATCAGTATAATTTGCCATTATAGCAATTCTCCCACTTTACCTGGATCTTCAAAAGTTCCCTTTTGGGAACTTGTTCCCTCCTCTCTAAAGCAAATTTCCACCACTCTTCTCCCCTCTCATGTTGGAACATACTTATCTATGGTTTTTAATCCTCTTTTTCAGATGTTACGTGAAGAATCTTTATATCTGGTTTGAAACCATCCAGAGCATTTGAGGTTGTTAAAAAACAAAATTCAACTGAGTACATTTTAAACGCATTTCTGGCTTTATTCAAAGAGTCATGAATTGGGCAGCATCCAATTTAACAAATAGAAAGGAGTTCTGAGGAGCTGTACAAAATGAAAGACTTTTATAGACAGAAGAGAACGGGAACAAGGAAGTTATTCTAGACCCAAAAAAAAGTGAGTTATTGCAAGGTCATTTTCCTTTAGCGGATGACAAGGATCTCAAGTAGATTACCTAACTATTGCTTATTACGTGATTCCTTATTGATAATGACTGTTTTAAGGTTCCATTTTGGGGAGAGCTGAAACTGTAAATAAGTCTCAGTCTGGTGATCTTGTGCTTAATGTAAAGTGATTTCATTTTGGCCTGTTGTCTTGTTATTGTATTTACAGATGTGAATAATACTATGTCCCTGTATAGATACTATTGTTTTCTCTTATGGTGAGACAAAATGGTCTGCTCAGGTGGGGCTTCCAAGGTGGTGCTAATGTTAAGGAACCCCCCTGACAATGCAGGAGACGTAAGAGACATGGGTTCAATCCCTGAGTCAGGGAGATTCCCTGAAGAGGGGATGGCAACCCACTCCAGTTCTTGCTTGGAGAGTGCCCTGGACAGAGGATCCTGGAAGGCTACAGTACATAGGGTCCCAAAGAGTGGGACACAACTGAAGCAACTTAGCCCATAGCACTCCTCAAGGATACTCTAAAAAAAAAAGGCTTCCACAACTTTTTCTGACAGTCAGATCTCACATTGTAGAAGGATGGGGTTTAACCTTATAAGTAACAAAAAATTGATAACTGTAATGCCCCATTCAGGAGCTTCTTAAGCTGTTTCTGGTGCAGACATCTTTATTTCCCCATTCATTTAGTGCTTGGAAGTTCCCAGTTCATTCCCAGATTCTCCAGAACCAAGTTCGTATCTGTTGACCACTACTTTCATCATTCCTACATACCTACTCAAGTCCCAAATCTCTCTGCTCTAGACTTGTCAATGATTTTCACTGGGTTTAGGCATATATTACCTGTTTAAATAGCTTCTAAGGTCCACTGGTAAATGAGCAATTCACTGTTACTCAGCACTACCCCATAGAAGATAGCTCACGATTATGTCTTTGCTTTTTAAGAAAATAGCTTTTAGCATTGAAATATATACACTACCATCCATAAAGTAGATAGCCAGTGGGAATTTGCTGTATGACATGAAGTTCAAACCCAGTGCTCTGTGACAACCTAGAGGGGTGTGAATGGGTTGGGGGGTGTGAGGGAGGTTCAAAAGGGAGGAGACATAGTTACACCTATGACTGATTCATGGTGATGTATGGCAGAAACTAATATTGTAAAGCAATTATTTTCCAATTAAAGATACGATCAAACAACAACAACAAAACATAACACTTCTGTTATGTAAACCGGAGAGGTCCAATGTCTTTATAATTTTTATTTCCTCAAAAAATAAAAATCAAGGTGACTTGAAGCAATTTAAAAGCCTTTCAGAAAGTCTGCTCATTTCTACTTTGGTAAGCCTTTCCTGTACAGTAGGCATCAGCAAACTTTATCCATAAAAGTCAGTTTGTCAATATTTTAGACCATACTGGCTAATTCAGTTCAGTTCAGTCACTCAGTCATGTCCAACTCTTTGAGACCCCATGAATCCCAGCACACCAGGCCTCCCTGTCCATCACCAGCTCCCAGAGTTCACTCAGACTCACGTCCATTGAGTCAGTGATGCCATCCAGCCATCTCATCCTCTGTCCTCCCCTTCTCCTCCTGCCCCCAATCCCTCCCAGCATCAGAGTCTTTTCCAATGAGTCAACTCTTCTCATGAAGTGGCCAAAGTACTGAAATTTCAGCTTCAGCATCATTCCTTCCAAAGAAAACCCAGGACTGATCTCCGTTAGAATGGACTGGTTGGATCTCCTTGCAGTCCAAGGGACTCTCAAGAGTCTTCTCTAACACCGCAGTTCAAAAACATCAATTCTTCAGTGCTCAGCTTTCTTCACAGTCCAACTCTCACAGCCATACATGACTACTGGAAAAACCATAGCCTTAACTAGACGGACCTTTGTTGGCAAAGTAATATCTCTTCTTTTGAATATGCTATCTAAGTTGTTCATAATTTCCTTCCAAGGAGTAAGCGTCTTTTCACAAGGCTGCAATCACCATCTGGCTAATTGGCCTCACCCAGAAAAGATGGCTAACACCCAAAAAAGATGCTCTTTACATCACACGGAACTGGAATGCAAAAGCAGGAAGTCAAGAGGATACCTGAAGTAACAGGCAAATTTGGCCTTGGAGTGCAAAATGAAGCAGGGCAAAGGCTAACAGAGTTTTCCCAAGAGAGCACACTGGTCATAGCAAATGCCCTCTTTCAACAACACAAGAGAAGACCCTACCCATGGACATCACCAGATGGTCAATACCAAAATCAGATTGATTATATTCTTTGCAGCCAAAAATGGAGAAGTGATAGCTTACAGTGAATGGTGTCGGATTTGTGATCTCAGATGAAGATTTAGCTTCAGGACCAGGGACCAAGCTTAATCACTCAAGAGCTTATGTGTATTAGAGTTTTACTGAAGTATGAAAAGGGACAGAGAGAGCTCCTAACACAGACATCAGAAGGAGGACAGAGAGTGCCCCCTTCGATAGTTTTAGCAAAGGAGCTATATACTTTTTAAATTGGTTATTACAATAAATCAAAAGAATGCCTCAGGGTTGTAAAGATCTTACCAGATCCACTCCCACAATTTACTTTTTAAGATGACAGGATTATAACTAACAATAGAAAGATCTTACCAGACCCACTCTCATAATATACATTTTAAGATAACAGGATTAGTCAGAAGGTTTTCAAGGAGAAATAGTCCTCAAGCAGGATACATTGTTGTTATATAATCCTTGAAAGAAAGTGAAGTCACTCAGTCGTGTCCAACTCTTTGCGACCCCATGGACTGGGGTCTGTAGATTCTAACCCCACTCCTCCATCCATAGGATTTTCCAGGCAAGAATACTGGAGTGGGTTGCCATTTCCTTCTCCAGGAGATCTTCCCAACTAAGGGATTGAATCCGGGTCTCCAGCATTATAGGCAGATGTTTTACCATCTGAGTCACCAGGAAATCCTTACTACAGAGTTTCAGCTGAGCTGTTTTGTTGTGTAATCATCAGCTCTGGGCTTAAAGAAAAAAAAATGTTTTATGTGACTAAGACTAAGAAATGTAGAATAAAAAGTTTGTTCTTTTCTCCTCCTTGAGAACTCCAGACCCCTATCTAATCTTGAAAAGCCCCAGACCCCACTCTCCTCCTTGGGGACCCCAGACTTCTTATCAAACTACCTAGAAGTTGACTCTCTTTTAAGCTCTAGAAAGTCAGCAAAAACAAGACTGGGAGCTGACTGTGGCTCAGATCATGAACTCCTTATTGCCAAATTCAGGCTTAAATTGAAGAAAGTGAGGAAAACCACTAGACCATTCAGGTACGACCTAATCAAATCCCTTATGATTATACAGTTGAAGTGACAAATAGATTCAAGGGATTAGATCTCATCTGAGTGCCTGAAGAACTATGGATGGAAGTTCCTGACATTGTACAGCAGGCAGTGATCGAGACCATCCCCAAGAGAAAGAAATGCCAAGAGGCAAAATGGTTGTCTGAGGAGGCCTTGCAAATAGCTAAGAAAAGAAGGGAAGCAAAAGGAAAAAAGGAAAGATACACCCATTTGAATGTAGAGTTCCAAAGAATAGCGAAGAGAGGTAAGAAAGCCTTTTCTCAGCGATAAATGCAAAGAAGTAGAGGAAAACAATAGAATTGGGAAGACTAGAGATCTCTTCAAGAAAATTAGAAATACTGTCAGGGGAGTTTGTAGTTTCCTCGGTTCTGTCTCATCACAAAAAAATTTGAAGCGAGGGACAAACCAACTTTGCAGCCCTTGGACGACCAGTGTTATAGCTCTCGGATGGACCAGTGCCACAGCTCCGTGTTTCAACTCAATTTTATTTAGAAAGTAAAGGAAAATACATCCTTGAGGCATGGCGGAATGCCATCCCAAAAGACGCAAAGAGAAGAGAGGCCCCCAGCCTAATTGTGGCTCCTCTTTTTATATGTTTTTTCTCCTCCCCCGGGGCTGCCCCATGTAAATTAGGTTGGTCAGGAGTGCTGTTTGTTTTACCTGAGGTCCTCACTCTGGTCCTCAGACCTTACTTTGTTCTATTTCCGTGGATTTTCCCTTCTTTTTGTTTTAGCCACTGCCATTTTGGACTCCTTTTTCCTACTCCTTCAAGAGATGGGAGGCCCAATCTTTGGGAATAGGGACATCGAGGTCTCTCTGGCTACTTCCTGCTGAACTGGGATGGCAAGGGGCTTTGGGCCTCCCCCTCTGGCTAGTCTCAAGCCTAAGAGTCCTTGTAGCAGTGTCCAGCTAAGGGTGAGTGATTTTTTTTCTGTGGTCAGCTGTAGTTTTATATATCCTTGTTCAACTGGCAATACATGTTGTAACTTGTTGACCTGGGCAGAGACAAAATGTATTAGACAATTGATAATACATGGAGCAATCACAAGCAGCATCAATATGGTGATGACAAGGACTACTAGGGGCATTAGCCAACTCCAAATTTCCCATCACCAGGAGGATCCCCCAAAGAGAGATTGTAGCCACCTGGAGAACTCTCCAGCTTGTTCTTTGAGAGCCTGTGGGGTCTGAATGTTTTTCTTAAGGACTGTGAGATTTTCTTTAACTTAGCTAGAGGTATTTACCCAGAAACAACATGTCTCACTCAAGATGGCTCAAGTCCCTCCTTGTTCAGGGATCAGGAGATCTACCTCTTGTCTGTTTTGGAGTACAAACCCTGCCAAGCTGTGTTGGCTCTTTAGAGCTGTCCTGGAAAATCTTACCCCCAGAAACTTAATTTTGGGGGTGTTCATTAGAATGGCACTCATTTGCAGTCCTGAATAGGTACCTGAGAGCTCCCAGGGGCTCACAGGTGTATTGAGTGTCCTCTTCTGTTTTCTTCCATGGCTTGACTCAAGAAAAGTGAATCCAGGAGTCGTGTCCTGGTACATTGATTCCTGTGAGGGTAGAACGTATTACAGGGTAGGGGCCCTTCTGTGTGGCCTGGAGTTAAGCCTTTGGGGACCCATCTTTCCAGACTTTAATTAGGACTTGTGCCCCTGGAGCAAATAGTGATGACTTTAGAATCTTTTGGGTCCTGGCTGACACCCCACAAGCGTATATCCTGTTGGAACTGCCCAATGGCCATGGTATAAGACTGGAGGGTCTGAGCCTCTGGTTCTAGGAAGAGGTCATTGACATTTAAAAAAAATAAAGGTCTCCCATAGCATCTCATAAGGACTAAGACCAACCTGTTCCTTAGGGGCAATATGGGTGCAGAGAAGGGATATTGATAAAGCCTCCTTCCATCCCAGGGAGGTCTCCTGGGTTATCTTTGTTATTGTTGATTTTAAGAATTGGTTGGCACTTTCTACTTTTCCTGAAGACTAAGACCTCCAGGCACAATGGAGATAATAAGTAATGACCAATGCTTTAGAGACCCCTTGGGTGCCCTTAGAAGTAAATGATGTTCCATTGTCACTTTGTAATGACCTGGGCAGACCAAATCTTGGAATGATTTCATGGAACAGTTTTTGTTTTTTGTTTTTTTTTTTAACCACCTCCTCAGCCTTCTCAGTCCAGGTGGGAAAACCTTCAATCCATCCTGTGACTGTATCTATCATGGCTAATAGGTATTTATACCCTTGAGAAACTGGCATCTGGGTGAAGTTCATCTGCCAGTCCTCTCCTGGGTAGGTCCCACATCATTGGACAGGCTGGGCCAGCTCAGGTCTTTGAGGTCCTTGGGGGTTGTTTAATTGGCAAGTGGGACAAGAGGTGGCCACTTGCCTTATAGTCGTTTGAAGACCTGTTCTTCTGAAGGATCTTTCTAGTAATCTCTGGAGGGCCTTTCCCCCTAAATGAGTGGTGGCACGTAAGGAGTTAACCAACTTCCATTGGAGACTCCCAGGCAACAAAGGGGTCCCTCTCATGGAACCACCCCATATGATCTTGAAAGCCCCTCACTCTTAGGTTTAAGAGTCTCACCTTCAGTATATGAAGGAGTTTCTGGCAAATTAGTCTGTGGCAACCCCTATTAGATCATTGTACTGTAATGCTATCTCTTAGCTGCCTGATGGGCTGTTTGGTTCCCTTGTGCCACTTCCGGGCTCCCTTTTTTTGTCCTTTACAATGGGAGACTAAAATCTCAGTGGGCAGATGAAGTGCCTCCAAGAACCTAAGGCCTTGATCACCATGTTTGATTGGGGACCCTCGGGTAGTCAAATGGCCTCTTTCTTTCCAAATAGCTGCATGTGCATGTAGCATCAGAAAGGCATACTTGGAGTCAGTGTAAATGGCTACACTTTTTCCTTTTCCCAGCTCTAAAGCTTGAGGCAGGGCTGTAAGCTCAGCTAATTGGGCTGAAGTACCTGGGGGCAAAGGTTTAGCCTCTATGGTCTCAAAATTGGAGACTACTGCATATCCAGCTCTTCTTTTTCCATCCAAGACAAAGCTGCTTCCATCAGTGTACCAGATTTCCTCAGGATTGGTCAGAGGATCTTCTGACAATCCCTCTTGGGGTTTTGTCCAGTGGTCCAAAGTTTCTAGGCAAGAGTGAAAGAGGAGAGAGCCCTTGGGGGTAGGCAGGAGGGTGGCTGGATTAAGAACCTCACAAGGCCTGGGTTTTCCATCAGCACTACTTGATATCTGAAGATTCTTTGATCAGACATCCATAAATGGCCTCTCCCATTTAGGAGTTATTTCACTTGGTGGCTGGTGAAAATAGTTAGTTTGCCCCCAAAAGAGAGTTTTAAAGCATCTTCTATCAGGATCCCAATAGCTGCAAGATTTTGAAGGCAGGCAGTCCAACCTAAGGTGGTTGGGCCGAGCCTCTTGGATAAGTAAGCTACAGGCTGGGGGCTCAGATCCCAACCTTTGAGTTAACATTCCCAAGGCTATTCCTTCTTTTTCGTGGACAGAAAGTTGGAATACTTTTTCTGAGTCTTGCAACCTGAAGGCAGGTGCTTGAGTTAAGGGGGTTAATTTTGTTCTCCCATAGTTTTTGGTCCCTCTCTATTGGAGAAGGTGTAATGGGTTCCTCAGTAGTAACCAGAAACTGTAGGACTCTAGGGGCTGAAAAGCTTCCCATCACAAGGGTGGTCCACAGTTTAGTGAGTATCTCTTCCCAATAAGGGAGTAGGACACTCAGGGACCACCAGAAACTGGTGGGAAAATATTTGTCCATCCCAGCAACAAAGAAGTGCTCAGGTGAATCTTTTAGTAATTGTTTTTCCTGTAGCACCCAAAATGGTACAGGTTTGGGAGGAGAAGGCTCCGGAGTAGGAAGTCAGGACAGAGTAGGTAGCCCCTGTGTCAACCAAGAAATTCTCGGACCTACCTGCCACACCCAGTTGCACCCTTGGCTCCAGCCCTGTGATAGTCATCTGTGACAGGTGGGCTGGCTGGAGCAGGCTGCTTCAGTGAGGGAAACATTGGCATTTGACCTTGAGGCTCTTGGATCTCAAGTCTCTTGAGGCTCAATGTCCCAACTGATGACACTTGTAGCAAGCTGTTTTAGGAGACTTGTCATTGTTTGGACACTATTTGGCCCAATGCCTCACCTGTCTACAGATTAGGCATTTGCCTCCTACCTTGTCCTTTAAAGACTCGGGGTTTGCTTTTCTGGAAGGATGCCAGCATCTGTGTATAGCTTGCTTCTTTCCTATTCTCCCTTTGCTGGGCCTTTGTCTCCCTTTCTTGTTCTCTGTTATAAAAGGTATTGGTGGTGGTCTGGACCATCTCATCTAAAGAGGCAGCAGGATCCTGCTGCTGTAGCTGTTGTAACTTTATCCTGATGTCTGATGCACACTGGGACAGGAATTTGTCCTTTAAAATCACCTGTCCTTGGTGATAGTCTAAGTCCAGATTGGTAAACTTTTAGAAACTTTTAGAAAGGCCAGAAAGGCAATGGGGTTCTCACTGGGTTCCTGAGTTATTGCTGAGAATGGGCACAGTCCCACAAGTAACAGACTTCTTTTAATTTCCATGGGTGGACTTCCTTAGGGGTGAGACTTTCTGAAGCTTATCATACCCAGTACTGTTGCAGCCTGAGAGCCAGGCATCCCCGGGTCAGGCTGCAGATCCCCAGGCAGGCTGAGGCGTGATAGCCTCCTGGAGATCGAATCCCCGGGCAGGTCAAGGCAGGTCAACCTCCTGGGACCCTTGGACTGGCGGATCCCCAAGCAGGTTGAGACATGACAACTTTTTGAGGACCAGATCCTTAGGCAGGTCAAGGCAGGTTGACTTCCTGGGATCCCCCAGACTGACAGATCCCTGAGCAGTTTGAGGCATGACAACCTCCCAGTGACCAGTACCCTAGGCAGGTCAAGGCAGGTTGACTTCCTGGGATCCCCCAGACTGACAGATCCCTGAGCAGTTTGAGGCATGACAACCTCCCAGTGACCAGTACCCTAGGCAGGTCAAGGCAGGTTGACTTCCTGGCATCCTGGACTGATGGATCCCCGAGCAGGCTGAGGCATGACAACCTCCTGGGGACTGGATCCCTAGGCAGGTCAAGGCAGGTCAACCTCCTGGGACCCTGGGGCTGGAGTTGGGCATCCCCAAAGTCTCCAGAGTGGCATGTGCTGGGTAGGATTAAGGAGTTGTAATTTTAATTTATTGCCAGTTTGTTCACCACAGATGGAAATACATATCATGATGTGAAACAATCCAAGCCATGCCCTGAGACTGGGAACCTGTTGAAATAGCCATAAGCCTTATCCTCTTATTGCTCTGACAGAATGTAAGTCACTGATTTCCTCCCCTAGTCCTCCATAAGAGCAGCTTAGGGTGTCTCCAGTGGTAAACATTTCATTGTCATAGATCCCCTTTAGGTAATAACAGAAGTAATGAGAAAGGAGTGGATTATCTGGCCCTGTTAGCATTAAAGGTATCTTAATAATAAGCAGGGTGGAGCAATGTTGCCTACAAGGGGGCAGGGTCTTGGTTATAGGAGTTAGTAAGTGGCTTAAGAACAAATTCATAAGAAGAAACAGCCTAGATGTTCCATAAAAGTAGAGGGGAAATTTGATCTGGGGATATGTTTGTAGCTTTTAGGAGAAGGGTGGTAAGGGTTTGGGCCCAAACAGCCTGCAGGGCTAACTCCCAAAGTGGCAAACATTATCCCTGGAAGCCCAATTGCCTTTGAAGGGATGCCAACAGATGGACTTCTAGCAGACACTGTGTGCCTGTCACCCACACTAGTGGGTCCACTGAGAGATGCTGTTGTTGCACATGCTATAGAATGGTAGATGAAGGCCTGAATATCTAGATGGATTGGATATTAAACACTATTTCCCTCCCAAGGGACAGCTATTTTCTGGTTGTCCTTCCAGAAGATTATAGAGGCAACATTGTGGGCCTGGACAGGGCTCAGGAGAAGAGCAAGAAACAGGAGGGAAGAGAGCAGGGCACAACTTTTGAAAGAATGACATAGCCCAAGGGCGTAACATAAACCAATTAAAACCAAATGGATCCAAGGTGAAAAGTCAAATTCAACTAAACCTTGATCCCCAATCTTAATGTTAAATGACACATCCAAAGGAAGCAGGACAGTTCCAAGTCACCATCTAAAGAAGGAGGAGTGGGTGGGTCCCCAGTGGTTGGGATGATCCTCCTATTTGTTAGCATATGAATTCACCCAGACCACATTCCATGGCCGAAGCATTTGCCCTCTGTGATGGCCCACACCCTGTGGAGTGTGGTTCTCTCTGAATCTGAAAAAAATCCACCTCTTACCTAGGGCAGTGTCTCTAACTGAATTTTTGCAATGAGACATCAGAGCCTAAGTTTCATTAGGTCCTGAAGCCAGGCTCCATGGGTTTTGGCTGGGCTCAAGTCCCAGGAGAGAGGAGCTGAGAACAGGAGGAAAAAGTGGTGGGAAAAACATGCTGGGGAATCCCCTTCATAACCTGCCAGAGAATCTGCTAAATACCTGACCTGTGCTCACTGTTTTCATTGGCCTGATCCTTGGTACAAAGAAGATTAAGGACAGAAGAACTCCCACGGCTTGGGTAACAGCTACTGACCCCCAGGAGATAATGGAGCCTTTGGGACATACTGAGGAGAAGCCCTTGCCAAAGTCCCTCAATTGCACCCACTGCTGCTCTCCTGTTCACGGGGGTTTAAGGAAACAAGAAATGAGAGATTGTAAAGGAATGAAGATTTTGTTAGGCATGTGTCCTTCCAACCATGGGAGCGAGGATCCCCTACCTTAATCAGAGGTCTTCTGGAATCTGAGACTGAGCCGCGTGAGCTTTCTGCTGAATTCATTTTTCACTGTCCACCTTTCCAGCACGTTGGGCTTCTTGTCACTTTCTCTGCCCTGGGTTTTCTTTGCATTCAGCTTCCACTGCAGAAGCTTTCACCCAGTTGGGCTCCTGCTGTGCTTGGCTTCCTCCTTGCAGGGGGCCAAGCTGAGGTTGCTTCAGCCAGGTTAAATCCAAGAAACAGCACCATAGATGTCAGGGGAGTATGTAATTTCCTCGGTTCTGTCTCATAGCAACAAAAATTTGAAGCGAGGGACTGACCAGCCTCACAGCCCTCAGACAGACCACTGTTACAGCTCTGTGTTACAGCTAAGTTTTATTTAGAAAGTAAAGGAAAATACATCCTCGAGGTATGATGGCATGCCGAACCAAAAGATACAAAGAGAAGAGTGGTCCCCGGCCCAATTTTCACTCCTCTTTTTATATGTTATTTCTCCTCCCCCTGGGCCTGCCCTATGTAAACTGGGCTAGCGAGGAGTGCTGTATGTTTTACCTGAGGTCCTTACTCTCATCCTCAAGCCCTCCTTTGTTCTATTTTCAAGGACTTTTCCCTTCTTTGTCTTTTAACCGCTGCCATTTTCGACTCCTTTTTCCTATTCTAACTACCTAACAGTAATGTTCCCTTGGTATTTCTAATTTTCTTGAAGAGATCTCTACCCTTTCCCTTTCTGTTCCTCTATTTCTTTGCATTGATCACTGAGAAAGGCTTCTCATCTCTCCTTGCTATTCTTGGGAACTCTACATTCAAATGGGTATATCGTTTCTTTTCTCCTTTTCCTTTAGCCTCTCTTCTTTTCTCAGCTATTTGTAAGACCTCCTCAGACAACTATTTTGCTTTGTTGCATTTCTTTCTCTTGGGGATGGTCTTGATCACTGCCTCCTATACAATGTCAGGAACTTCCACAAAAAGTGGTAAGATTCAAATGCCCACTTCTTATATTATTATCAACTTCAATTAGTGATCTGGCCCCTCAAAAAATGGAAAGCTGAATGTTTTGTGACCTAAACAATGGGAATAATTGTAACCTCATTGCTGTTGCTGTTTAGTCAATAAGTCGTGTCTGACTCTTTTGCGATCCTATGGACCTTAGCCCTCTAAGCTCCTCTGTCCTTGGGATTTCCCAGACAAGAATACTTGGGTGGTTATCCATTTCCTTCTCCAGGGCATTGGAAATGTGAAAATGTTAGTCACTCAGTCGTGTCCCATTATTTGGCACCCCATGTGATGAAGCCTACTAGGCTCCTCTGTCCATGAAATTCTCCAGGCAAGAATACTGGAGTGGTTTGCCGTTTTCTTCTCCAAGAGATCTTCCCGACCCAGGGATCAAATGCAGGTCTCCTTCATTGCAGGAAGATTCTTTATTGTCTGAGCCACCAGGGACATCTATAGGGATTACTGGTGTTTAATTAAACAAAGAAACCATGAGACTGAGTTGGCTCTAATGCTAGGATGACCTACTTAAGTAGACCAAAATCTAATCTTGTTACAAAATCATTTGTAACAAGTTACAAGGTTACAAAATCAAAACCCAAAGACAACTGATCACAGATAGGTAACTAGGCTTTAACCTATTAAGTGGCTGTGTAGCACTGGAGCAGCCAAGAGCAGATACCTCATGTCCTAGGTCAGTAGCTGCGGCCATGTCCTGGGTGTTCATTAGAAGGACTGATGTTGAAGCTGGGCCATGTCCTGGGTGTTCATTAGAAGGACTGATGTTGAAGCTGAAACTCCAATACTTTGGCCACCTGATGTGAAGAGCTGACTCATTGGAAAAGACGCTGATGCTGGGAAAGATTGAAGGCAAGAGAAGGGGATGACAGAGGATGAAATGTTTGGATGGCATCACCAACCCAATGGACATGAGTTTGAGCAAGCTCCAGGAGATGGTGATGGACAGGGAAGCCTGGCGTGCTGCAGTCCATGGAGTGAAAAAGAATCTGACACGACTGAGTGACTGAACTGAAACTGAAGATAGATTAACAGGAGAAAATATATAATTGGGTACTAACAGAGGCTCTGCGCAGACAATGAGACCTAAGGAAGAACAGTGTGGTAGAGCTTTAAATGCCATCATGAGCTAAGGAATGGGGTGGGGGCCCTGGGCTTCAAAGGGATGCAGGGTGATTCACAGAACAATAAGAAAAGCTGATGTTTGGTAATTAGATGTTTGTGCTGCTAAACAGATAGATCATTTAGATAGAAAGTCTCTCTTAGTAATAGATCTCTCTCCGGGCCACACCCCTATCTAAATTCTTTTAAATAGTTAAAGAAGAAGTAAAAGTTTTTCTTGAGCCTGCTGGGTCATCTGCTCAACACAGTCCACATGCCAAAGTGGCATATCTTGGAAAGCTCATTCTGAACCCCTTCATAGTCTAATTAGAAAGTTTCAAATGTGAACTTTCTCACTATTATCATTTGGATACTTAAAATCTCCAATAAAATAGTCAGCCTTATAAAAGCATCATCTTTTCTGGCAAAGATACCATTTGGCCCAACACTGAAATTTAAGGAACTTGTTTGGTGACATATTTACCAAGGGAAATATTCACATTTACTATGAATCACATGGTACATGTGCTTGTAATGTATTTTTATTTGACATTTTCTTTTTAACTTTACTTCTATAAATTAACATATTAACAGTTTATTTTTATATATTTTATATAATCAAATCAGTTGCTGTCTTTATAGTTTCTATCTTTATTTTTATGCTTAAGTATATCTTTCTTTTTAGATTTCTGTTTTATCCAACTTGAATTTATCTCAGCATGGGCTGTGACATAAGAATTTAACCTTTTAGCTGCAAAATAGTTAAATTTCCCCAAACTATTGCTATATTACCTTTAATCATACTTATACATGCACAAATAAGAGCACAGATATCTCAGGTTGTGTAACAGGGCTTTCCCATAGTTAGTGTATCCTTGTACTACAATCACTTTGTTTTAATTACTGTAGTTTAGGATACAAGAGATGGTGAAGGACAGGGAAGCCTGGACTGCTGCAGTTCCTGGGATTGCAAAGAGTTAGACATGACTGGACTGGACAACAAAGCTTATCTAATAGTACAAGTTTCTCCTTGTTAATCTTCTGCAAAAATTTTGTGGTTGTTCTTATGCAGCTATGAATAGTGCATCATCTTGGAGTTAGTTACAGTCAAAAACCGTTATCACCCTTAGGTCTAACGGTTCAGAGAGAGCTGTGTCAAGATCTTGACATCACCTCATCTGGTTCACAGTGATCTGGAGCAAGGAGGCATGGGTCAAAATCAACACTACTCCCCACCAATAACCCACCTCCTACCCTTAATCTATTGCCAGATGAACTCAACTTGGAACCAGAAGGTAAGAGAAGCCTGTAATGCAGCCTATTTAAGTCATACCTGCAGGATACAGAGCAGTAGGAAAAGAGTAAGGGAGTTAAAAATGAAGGCATCCAGCACCTAATCACCACATTTAGGCACAAAAGCAACATCCAAAAAATTCATATTGGAATTAAATGACATTTAAGGCTATTTTCTGAAAATTGACATAGCTATAATTCTGAACCTTCAAATCTGAGAATATGGCATGCATTTTCTTTTAGTAACATCCTTCTTTTAGTCCTTCAAAAAACATCCTACTGTATCTTAAGCTTACTAGTTCCTTTTCTTCTTTTCTTTCCTTCCTCTTTTTAATTCTTTTACACTGCTGTGCAAAAATCTATTTATTTATTCCTTTTGAGCTCTATTCCCCATTCCCATTTCTTACCTTGTCTAAAAGGAAAAATCTTACCACAAATATAACAATTTTCATTTGTTTTTATATCTTTTCAAGTCCTCTGTGTGTTTCTGTAAAATGTGTATTTGTGTACATGAATTGCTAATTTACACAAATGTTATTGTGTGTTGTAGATTTTATTGTTTCTTGCCTTTTTCCACCTAAGGTTTCTAAATTTTAGCCATGTTCCTCTAAGTATACATCTAAATGCTGCTCATTAGTCTTAACCAGTATGGATTTCCATAGAATGCATTCACAATATTTATATATTCATTCCACCAGCAAAGAATAGCTGGATTGCCTCCAACTTTCTGCCAACACAAACAATGTTTCAAGGAACATTCTCATTCACTTCCATTTATGGTTTTATAAGGAAAGGAATCACTTGTCGTATGGCATACCTTTATTTAATTTGGTTAGGTATTGCCAATTTGCTGCCGCTGCTGCTGCTGCTGCTGCTAAGTCGCTTCAGTCGTGTCCAACTCTGTGCGACCGTATAGACAGCAGCCCATCAGGCTCCCCCGTCCCTGGGATTCTCGAGGCAAGAACACTGGAGTGGGTTGCCATTTCCTTCTCCAATGCATGAAAGTGAAAAGTGAAAGTGAAGTCACTCAGTCAGTCGTGTCCGACTCTTGGCAACCCCATGGACTACAGCCTACCAGGCTCCTCCGCCCATGGGATTTTCCAGGCAAGAGCACTGGAGTGGGTTGCCATTGCCTTCTCCGTGCCAGTTTGCTACAGGTTGTCTATTTTATTCTATATTCCAACCAGCAGTGCCTGAGTATTCCTACATTCCCTCCACCTACCAATACTTAGCAGTATCAGCTAATATTTTATCTATCTGACAGATCTTCAGGGATATTCACTGTTATTTTAATTTGCATTCATCTAATTACTAATGATTTTGAGTATCACTTTGTAAGGTTATCAGTCCCTTAGGTGTTGTCTTTGATGAACTGCCTCTGCATATACTCTGGGATCATTTTTCTATTAGAGTTCATATCTGCTTCTTATTTGTTCATATAGGCTCATGTATAGTCTAGATATTAATCCTAATGGTGTCCAACATTGAATGAAAATCTTTAGTATGATGCAATCAAGTTGAGCAATTTTCTATTTCATGATCCTGAAGTGTTGTACTTTTCCACAATTAGGGTACCAAGATATTCTTCTGTGTTATTTTTTTTTATTAGCTTTATGGTTTTACCTTCAAATTTAGATACCTTATCCATCTGGAATCTTTCTCTATGCCTCATATCTTATTTTTTTATATAGTAAGACATTTTTCTCAACACCATCTACTAAACAATCTGTCTCTTTTCTATTAATACCTTTAGTTTAGTCGCTCAGTCGTGTCCGACTGTTTGCGACCCCATGAATTGCAGCACGCCAGGCCTCCCTGTCCATCACCAACTCCCAGAGTTCACTCAAACTCACGTCCATCGAGTCTGTGATGCCATCCAGTCACCTCATCCTCTGTCATCCCCTTTTCTTCCTGCCCTGAATCCCTCCCAGCATCAGAATCTTTTCCAATGAGTAAACTCTTCGCATGAGGTGGCCAAAGTACTGGAGTTTCAGCTTTAGCATCATTCCTTCCAAAGAACAACCAGGGCTGATCTCCTTCAGAATGGACTGGTTGCATCTTCTTACAGTCCAAGGGACTCTCAAGAGTCTTCTCCAACACCACAGTTCAAAAGCATCAATTCTTTGGCACTCAGGTTTCTTTACAGTCCAACTCTCACATCCATACATGACTACTGGAAAAACCATAGCCTTGACTAGATGGACCTTTGTTGACAAAGTAATGTCTCTGCTTTTGAATATACTATCTAGGTTGGTCATAATTTTCCTTCCAAGGAGTAAGCGTCTTTTAATTTCATGGCTGCAATCTCCATCTGCAGTGATTTTGGAGCCCAGAAAAATAAAGTCTGACACTGTATCCACTGTTTCCCCATCTATTTCCCATGAAGTGATGGGACCAGATGCCATGATCTTCGTTTTCTGAATAGTGAGCTTTAAGCCAACTTTTTCACTCTCCTCTTTCACTTTCATCAAGAGGCTTTTTAGTTCTTCTTCACTTTCTGCCGTAAGGGTGGTGTCATCTGCATATCTGAGGTTATTGATATTTCTCCTGGCAATCTTGATTCCAGCTTGTGCTTCTTCCAGCCCAGCATTTCTCATGATGTACTCTGCATAGAAGTTAAATAAGCAGAGTGACAATATACAGCCTTGACGTACTCCTTTTCCTATTTGGAACCAGTCTGTTGTTCCATATCCAGTTCTAACTGCATATAGGTTTCTCAAGCTCCCTCTATTGTATTTCATTTTCCACATAAACATGAGTCTGCTTTTGAGGTCTCTAGACTATTCTGTTTGTCTAACTTTTTAGTGACAGAATTTATAACTGTAGCTTATAATGATTCTTTCATAAAAAATTAAAAACAAGTTTAATGAGTTTCTTTCTTGTTAAGTTTATTCAAGAACTTATATAAATTTGTATTTCTAAAGTGACTAGTGCTTCATTTATGTTTCATTCTGATTATTGATAATATACAGATGTATTATTAATTTTTCTATACTTTATTTGCATTTCACCTTTTTATTGAATTATATTTTATTCATTTCCCACTTGGAAAATTCACATCATGTAAATCTCCTATAATATTTATTTATCTGAATTCTTTTTCTTTACATGTTGCATTGGCTAGAAACTCTTCAAGAATGTTGAATAATAGCAATAATATCAGACATCTTTGCCATATTTAATGGGAATGAATCATAAATTTTCCCTTGTTTTATAGCTATGCTGTAACATTAAAATACATCTCTTACATAAATCATTAAAGTATATTGATTTTGCCTGCGATTACAGTTTTGACTGGATCCTTCATGTTTTGATATGTGCTGTTCTCCGTTTCCCTATTTTCTTATCATTGAAACTGCAGTTTTGAATCCTGCTTTAATCTAATAATTATTTAGGGAAATTGTGGTGATTGTTTAATTCCTGAACAGCTGGGGTAAGGGAGTTTTAAGATATATTTTCTTGTACTGTGTTCAAACCATGAGTCTTGCATACTTTTTGCTATTTTGCATTTATATATTAAAGGTTTTTTAAATGTAATATGTTTTGAAGTTTTAAAAAATATTTATTACATGCATGAATAAAATATATTATCTCTGATTTAAGAAAAAAAGTTTTAGTTAAATGTGTTAAATCTGTTTCAAAACCAGCTAAATCTGTTAGATCCTTATTTGTTTCTTGCTATTAATCTTTGAAGTATAGAGGGATATTTCTGTTTCCCACAGTGATTGTATATTGTATATTGCTTTAAGACACTGATAACTTTTTTGATTTGAAATTAGCCTCTTTATTCATTTAAAGATCTTTTTCATGAAAATCTATTTTATTAACAGTGTTTGTCTATTTACATTTTCTTTTCATTTGTTTTAAATACTTTCGCATATCCTGTTGCTTTCAAACGGAGAAGGCAATGGCAACCCACTCCAGTACTCTTGCCTGACAAATCCCATGGACAGAGGAGCCTGGTAGGCTGTATTCCATGGGGTCGCTAGAAGTCTGACATGACTGAGCGACTTCACTTTCACTTTCATGCATTGGAGACAGAAATGGCAACCCACTCCAGCGTTCTTGCCTGGAGAATCCCAGGGATGGGGGAGCCTGGTGCGCTGCCGTCTCTGGGGTCGCACAGAGTCATACACGACTGAAGTGACTTAGCAGCAGTAGCAGCAGCAGCTTTCAAATGTTCTAAATTGCTTGAGGCAGGAGGAAAGCATAGAGGCATAGAATTTATAGACAGCATAGAACTGTGTTTGATTTTTGGTTATATTTAGTTTACTCAATGTGAGTCATTTTTTATAGGGGAATTTAACTTAATTGTATTTATTATCATAATTAATCTGGCTAGTCTTAATTAAGCCACCATCTTATATTTTGTACCTTTTATGATTCATGGTACTGTATTTTGTATTCTATTATTATTTTTAAATTTTTTGTTGTTTTAGGCATATTAAAAATGTGCTGTGTGCTAAGTCACTTCAGTCTTGTCCAACTCTTTGCAACCCTATGGACCGTAGCCTACCAGGCTCCTCAGTCATTGGATTCTCCAGGCAAGAATACTGGAGTGAGTTGTCATGCCCTCCTCCAGAGTATCTTCCAAACCAGGGATCAAACCCACATCACTTACATCTCCTGCATTGGCAGGTGGGCTCTTTAGCACTAGTACCACCTAAGAAGCCCATATTAAAATATTATTCTACAAAATGAAAAGATTATAAACACGTAAGCCTTAAACTAGTTGTGAGGTTTTAATTTCCTGTCTTGTAAAAGCATAGGGAATAATACCTGATGCATTAAAATGTTCAGGAAGTCTTTGTTATTATTTTTGTCACTCATCATCATCACCATTATGGTTATTCTGATTTTTAGAGTTGTCAAAGGAAATTCAGGGACCCCTTGACTTTTATTCTTTTTTAAGTGTCTGTCAATAAGATTATGAAAATTATTTGTGAATCTGTGAAATTCATAAATGTCCCTATAATGTGTCTAGCTTTTCTCTCCTGTTAGTTTTGCTGGGCACATGGTAAGGTCTTTGAATCCACTAATTTCCTCCTGAAATCTCAAATAGGTATTTCTATTCTGCAATCAAGAAATAACTTAATTGATTCTTCTTTCTGCTTTGTTTCTCTCTTTTTCAGAAACATATAATGTCTGTGTATTGGATTTCCTCACTGAGTTTCACAAGTCTCCTAAATTTTTTCCTTTCTTCTTAATTTTGTAAACTCTCCTTCATTTCCTTCTGTATCTGACTTTATTCAGTTTTTATTTTCATACCTGATTTTATTCAGTTCTGATTTTGCCTGCTTCTAATATATATTTTGCCTCTTCTATTTCAGAACTATTATGTTATTTTCTCATCTTTCTGTTTGTGCATATAATACAGTTCTTATCTCTCTCTTTTGTCTCTCATTTCATCTTTCATCTCATCCTAAAGTCCATGTATTCTGGAATTTGATGGGGTGCACAAAGTAGATAGTGTAAATGTACTTCTGCTTCATTTCAAAAAGTTTGTTTTTAAATGATGTCTTTCTACTCTAAATTATCCTATTTTCCTTGTTCCTTTAGGTTGAAAAATCTTTTTTGTTGCTCCGTATTATTATTTATCTTTGAGTGAAAATTTGGATCTCGTGGCCTCACATTTACTTAGAAGCACAAGAGTACATTACTCCCAATCTCCATTTTACCTTCCTGGTGAGAAACCGTTTTCCAGACCTCATTTAGAAGGGCAGATAAAATGCACTGTGTACAAGACCGAACCAACTTGAGGGATGGGGGAAAAGAGCCCAAGCCCTGGGAAGGCCGTGACATGGTCTCCAAGCAGATGTTGAAGGGAGTGGCCACAGTTATCCTCAGCTTTCTAGTGTCCTCTTCTCCACACTGTTTTTCTTGTGTGTCTGTCCAGGCCTCCTTTCTGGTGCTGCTCCCTAGTCAGGGAAAATAACCACTTGTATTCAGCTAGAATTCTATTTACTATTCTAGTACAATATTTTACTACTGCATTTTCTATAGTGTGCCTGTTTACATAAACTTTACAACCTCCCAGTGAAGCCACAATTCAGTGTATCAGTCTTCAAAGAAAAAGAAATTCTAATGAGAATCCTTCTGTCTGTCCTATGGCCCATTGCATTTGCTGTGGTTCAGTCACCAAGTCATGTACAACTCTTTGTGACCCCATGGACTGCAGCACGCCAGGCCTCCCTGTCCCTCACCATCTCGTGGAGTTTGCCCAAGTTCATGTTCATTGCATCAGTGATGCTGTCTAGCCATCTCATCCTCTGATGCTGTCTTCTCCTTCTTCCCTTAATTCTTCCCAGCATCAGGGACTTTTCCAATGAGTCCTTTGTGCTCATCAGATGATCAGCTTCAGTATCAGTCCTTCCAGTGAATATTCAGGATTGATCTCCCTTAAGATTGACTGGTTTGATCTTCATGGTGTCCAAGGGACTTTCAGGAGTCTTCTCCAGCAACACAGTTCAAAGGCAATCAATTCTTTGATACAACTCCCACAGCCATACATGACCACTGGGAAGACCATTCAGTTCAGTTCAGTTCAATTGCTCAGTCGGGTCCGACTCTTTGTGATCCCATGAATCACAGCATGCCAGGCCTCCCTGTCCATCACCAACACCTGGAGTTCACTTAAACTCATGTCCATCAAGTCAGTGATGCCATCCAGCCATCTCATCCTCTGTCGTCCCCTTCTCCTCCTGCCCCTAATCCTTCCCACCATCAGAGTCTTTTCCAATGAGTCAACTCTTTGCACGAGGTGGCCAAAGTATTGGAGTTTCAGCTTCAGCATCAGTCCTTCCAATGAACACCCAGGACTGATCTCCTTTATAGCCTTGACTACATAGACCTTTGTTGGTAGACTAATGTCTCTGCTTTTCAACCTACTGTCTAGATTTGTCATTGCTTTCCTGCCAAGAAACAATCATCTTCCGATTTCATAGCTACAGTCACTGTCTGCAGTGATTTTGGAGCCCAAGAAGAGGAAAGCTGTCACTAGTTCCACCTTTCCCCTTCTATTTGCCATGCAGTAATGGGGCCAGATGCCATGATCTTAGGTTTTTTAAATACTTAGTCTTAAGCCATTGCATTTAGTAGGTGTCAGTTGGGTTCTACCAGCTACTTTGCTCTTTTCCTGCTTTGTTTTTACTACTGTGCTAGGGAAAGAGTGTATACCAAGCTGCAGTGATTTCTTTCAACATTATTCCATCTGTATTATAGTTAATTCTGGAGAAGGCAATGGCACCCCACTCCAGTACTCTTGCCTGGAAAATCCCACAGACAGAGGAACCTGGTAGGCTGCAGTCCATGAGGTCGCTAAGAGCCGGGCACGACTGAGCGACTTCACTTTCACTTTTCACTTTCATGCATTGGAGAAGGAAATGGCAACCCACTCCAGTGTTCTTGCCTGGAGAATCCCAGGGACGCGGGAGCCTGGTGGGCTGCCATCTATGGGGTCACACAGAGTCGGACACGACTGAAGTGACTTAGCAGCAGCAGCAGCATTATAGTTAATTCAGTCAAAATAGCAGTCAGGAAAATGATAATGCTCCCAAATTTCCCATTTTGGTACAGATTTTCCAGGGTTTTTGTTCATTGTATTTTATTTTTTGATCATTTCAACTTCCTAGGTTGAGTTGTAAGAGGAATTAGAGAAGAAAGTTTCATGCATGTACTCAAGTTGTTATTGAAAGTGAAAATACAGAGAAGCAAATATATTTCTGTCCATATTGCAAAAGTCTATGAATCCTACTATTACCAGAATGCATGCTTTTGAACCTACACTTATTACATTCATAATATCACTGATGTTAGAGTATAAAAGGTAACACTATCATAAAAGAATATTCAGAAAACTTCAAAATAAATTTTCCTAAAGGGCATAGCAATCACATCATTTGGTATTGGAGAGTTTACATCACAGTCATGACAAAGTCTGAGAATTCATGGGAAGTTTCACGGGGTTCATGGGAAGATATTTGAGGATACTGCAACATTTTTCACAGAATTAGAAAATGGCCCAAGAGGGCCAGATGGCAGTCAATACCAGCTCGTCTGTGTCAGTAGGTAAAGATATCAACATGAGGCTTTTTGCCAGGATGTGGAGGCCACCATGCACTTCTCAAGATTGTAATCATTACACAGATGGTATTCCCAGAAGCTACAGGCTGAATATGCTGCATAGCTCCTTGAGAGAGAAATCTTACATCAACTCTGAAAGAGTCTTTAGAACCGTCTCTGTTGAGGAACTAAACTCTACCACAAGAAGCTGCATCCAAAGCATTTGCAACCACTAGAACAGCCTGGCTGCCAGAATTTGTCAACACTGAGATACTCTCCACAGGTCCATCTTAAAATCACTCACTAAGATTCTTTTTTGTCCTAAGTAAATATTTTTTAATATTTAAGTATATAGTCCAAAAAGAGGTTCTTGAAACAATTACAAATAGACTCTTGAAAGGAACATAGATACTTTTGACTACATTAAGCAAAGAAATGAGTTAATATATTCAAAACTCTGAAAGTTTAGCACCCCTTCCCAGTTGTGCTTAACTCACACCAAGGAAGCAATTTTCTCATCTGATAGCAGTTGACCTAACTATTTTGGACAGGTACGGCAGCTGGTCAAAATGCTGAATTGTTACTGCCCAACAATTCTTTGGCTTCATTCTCTGTAAAAAGCTTTAGCATTGTGAAGGGAACAAACTAAATGATATATGACAATCTTATAAATAGATTCATAACTCTAAAATATATCCAAGGCTGAATATTTCAAATGGCCTAGCTCCCATTAGTCAACTGCCTTAGCACCTCAGGTGTATGACAGCCTCACATTTCTTTCAGCATCATCTATTATTTCACTTCTCATTGACATGAAATTACCTTTGCAGAATTCAACCCATGAACATTCTAGTTTATTTTCAAATGGAATGTGTTTGCTGGATGTAGTGTTAAATATGACTCATACTTTAAACTCTTTCACAATTTGTTGTATTCAACAAGTTGAATGAGTGCTAAAATAGTATATGTAGACCTTGATCAACTATGCTGCTTGGGAGTCCAAAAAGATCAAAATCATGCCACCTCAAAGGATTAGCTGGGCTGTTGGCTCCCTCATGGGGAAGGGAGTGATTTCTTTGCACCCTGCCATGAAATGGACTGCCACATACACCCTACTCCAAGCTAAGGATAGAATGCAAACAGAAGGCTCCTCCAGTTACATCCTCATTAGTGTTGTTTGTTGTTTGCTTGGTCTTTTTTTTTTATGTTTAGTTGACATATAGTAGTATTTTGTTTCAGGTACTACCTAATCATATTTTATACACTGCAAAATGATCATCACAGTCAGTCTGGTTCCCATCTGTCACCATACCTAGTTATTAACCCCATTAGTTATTATTACTCTCTCTTTAGTTATGTGCAGAACATCCAGAGGTGACTGCAAGCAGGGAAACACACTCTCCTTTCTTATGTTAACAGAGACCTTTAATATCAATAAGAACATTATCTCATTTAATCCTCATAGAAACTTAGAGAAGTAGATTCTATTATTGTTGCTGTTACACAGATGAAGAAACTGAGGTATGCAGAGATTAAACAACTTGTTCAAGCTTACATAGCCCATAATTGGTAGAGCCAGAGTTCAAACCAAAGCCTTGAGCCTAAAGCCCACTGGTGACCCCTCTGCTCGGCTTTGCTGCCTTCTGATATAATACACATATAGCTGATGAAGGGCCCTCCTGCAGGGCCCTCCTGTGACTTCTGAGACTCAAATCAGTAAATATCAAGGATCAGTTACAGTTAAGGGGTTCCTTTTCTTGGCTCCTCTGGCATGAGTTTGAATTCAACAGTCTGCCCCTGGTGTGCATTCTTACTGCTCCTCCTAAGACCTAGTCTTGGGTTTCCCTTAGCTCTTCCCTGGTATCTCTGCCAGGCACTTATCAAGGCCCCTCCTTGATCTATGAATAGAGACATCTTTTCCTGTCTGGGCCCAGACCCTTTTGACTTTGGGAGAGCCTGTATGAGGATGGTTGCTTCGTGTACTTAACTGGAGACCTTCCTGGTTCAGCCCACTGAATGTTTCTTTTAACTCTGAACTTTCATGTGTTACTCACTCTCCTTAAACTGAATTCCAATATAATCAGCTCTTCTTGCCTCTGTTGTCTCTCCTCCCATCCTGCACCCCACCCTCCTGCCCTCCCTGTCACCACTTAATCTTATTTCTTTTCTATTTATCTCTCCTTTCCTTCATCCTAATCCTTTTCAAATTGTTTCTTAGGCCCTTAACCTCCATTCATCTCCGCTCTTTTAAGCCTCTTTCTGTCAACATACAGGTTCCTTGAAAGTGCACTTTCCCTTGTGCCTCTGTTTCAGCAACCCCCTGACACCTGACCAACCAGGTATTTCATTCTCTCCCCTCTCCCCCCTGCAGGAGTATTCACATCTCCATTTCAAGGTTTCCTGTCACTTAATAAATACCGCTTGGCGTGTTGAAAGACAGCTATCATCTGGCTCCGGTATAAAGACCATCAGCACACATCCTTGGAAATATTAAAATTATTTATATTTAATATTGTTTACTGCCCATTTCTAGCACTTTAATCCACACTCACTTTTTTAGATACAGATGCTATTTCATTTGTTCAGGGTCATCATCTCACAAGCTTGAGCTTTTTATACAAATATTCTCAGTATTGCAATGTTTCATAAGCAATATATTCCATAGCCAGGGCTTGGTAGAGAAAAAGACAAATTAAATATCTATCTTGGTTTTGAATGTTTTGCATACTCATTGGTAGCAAACTATATTCTAAGCATAGTTTCAGACAGAGGGCAGGACGCAACCCCAGCAGCAGGAATAGACAGGAGAAAGTCTAGGCAGATGGCGAATGTGCATCAGGGGAGCATCAGGAGTGAGCAACAGGTGTGCTGGCAAGGAAGGCAAATGCAGCATCAGGAGCCGGGGTGGCAGCAGGCAGTCAATATTGGGGAAATCTGGCAACAGGCAAGAGAAGCCAGCCACAAACACTAAAAGTTCAGGTTCATAAAAAGTTCATTAAATGACTCAGGTGGCAGGACAGGATCATAGCAGTGGAAGATAGAGGATTCTAGGCAGAGGCAGCAACATGAGGGTACCAAGGATTTATCCCATGGGAGTACCAAGGATTTATCCCAGTTATTGGAATTGAGATTCAAGATAGAATTTTCTTCACAAAGAAGGTGATGTCAACAAGCCTGACCTAGGAATGAACCACTGAATCACTGCCTTCTCCTCAATTCACCTGTCCAAAGATTGAAAATGCAATCCAACTTCCAGGTGGAAGCCAAGTAGCTTAGCTCTCCAGTTCAAGGCAAATGAGCCCACCAGACAGCTACCTAGTGAAGCAGGTGGTTGGAAGGTTAAAAGGAGGGTGATATTAGGAACATAGGAAGCTTCTGGGACTGCTGGATTGCCCCCAATCCTAATCTCTTATAAGAGTTTTTCTGGCCCAGACTCCAGCTTCCCAGTGGGGATCTGCCTACCTGTCTTTAGAATGTGTCCCAGAGTCACGTGCTCAACAAATCCGTACACCCAAGGCTTAAAATAACTACTTCTGATTGGCACTAGAAGAGCTTCCCAGGTGGCACTCATGGTAAAGAACCCACCTTCCAGTGCAGGAGATATAAAAGACATGGATTTGATCCCTGGGTCAGGAAGATCCCCTGGAGGAGGGCAGGGCAACCCAATCCAGTATTCTTGCCCAGAGAATCTCACGGACAGAGAAGCCTGGCAGGCCACAGGCCTTTGGCTCGCACAGAATCAGACAGAACTGAAGCAACTTATCACGCATGCACGCATAGGCACTGGAAAGAAAATTTGCCTTGGCAGGATCATCTTACATGCCTTTGACAGATAAGTTACAGTTATGGAACCCATCAGACATACAGTTCATAGATAATAACAAGACTTTCAATATACCTTGTGGTCAGAGTGGATGCTTGGTAAATATTGATTGATCTTGTCATTATCTTTAGGTTTCCAGAGAAGAAGCAGCTTGATTCTAACCAGGTCCCTGGCTACTGTCATTTATCCAATAGAAATATAAAGTAATCTTGACCTCAGTCTATTCCTTATTAATATTCAAGCACTGAGTATTACATAAAGGAATAATTTCCTGAAAGCAGGGAGACCTGCCATAGAGGTTTGCTGACTGTAATGTCTACAACTCAAAATGCAAAATATCTACTGTCTGGGAAGTTGTCCAGCTTTTCAGTGCTGGCAAGTTGCTGAGTTATCCAGGTAAATACTGTTATTTAAATACAAAGAACGGTGTGTCTGTGCACCAGCTATTTGAATGTTAATTGTTTCAAAATTAAATGAACTTTTAATGACTCTTATTTGTATGTTTCTCTATAAAGTCATTTCTGCCAAATAAATCATGCCCAATTGAGCATGGCAGAAACTTGCACTTTTTGCCGTCATGAGCAGCCTGGAGACCCTCATTTCCACTGCCACAGAGCAAATACTAGTGCTTCTCTGCCATTCAGGCATACCCAAGGTGACCAATAAATGCTTGAAATGCCTCTACTTTATCCAAGCAGGAGGTAGAAAGAAGCAATCCATTTCATTTAGAGTTGTGAGCATCACTTTGGCATCAAAATGACAGATGATCCTTCTCCATGTGTGAAGCATGCTGGAGTTAGCGGGCTATGTACCAGGGCTATAAACACTTGGAAATGTCAATGGCATTTCCAAGCATCTGCTCGCTCTAGCCCCACATTTCTGGGCAACAGCAAAAATTCTCCAGGATGATACATTCAAGCCCCAGTCTTCCAGCATAAACTGTCAGGAGAAATTTTAAATTTACATCAAAGAAATTAGGTGAATCATCCTCCTCTCTCCTGTTACTGCTCCATGGGGGTCTCTGGGATGAAATGAAATTGTGGTTACATTTCCAAATGGGTTATAAACCCAATCCAACTCTCCTAGGAGACTCACAACTTATACTTCCCCGTTCCCTGATACACTGCTGCATTTCTAAAGTTACTCCGTATACATTCAGCGTAGCAGGGAGCCTTGGGGAAAAAGCAAAAATAAAGGAGGAGAATGCTGTTGATGGATGGTTGAGAGTTTAGTGGACCTTATTAAACACATATGCGTGCACACACACCCACACACACACATACAAACACACAAACACAGACTCTCCAACAAAGCGTCTCCATTTCCTGAATCATTCTGTCCCATTATATGCTGATATAATGGCATAGGAGTATACAGATAAATAACAGCTCTCCACCTCTGACAGTGAATTTACACCCTGTGAAGCCTTCTTTATTTTTGTGACTACTGAGTTTTCAGTGGGTCTTCCCTTCACAGCTTTCAAAGATGGGAGTTTTTTGGTAGTGATAATCCTAAATCTAACTAGACTTTGTAACCAAAGTTTTTGAGTAGATACTTATGTTAGCCAGAGGAGAATTTCCAACTGGAGTCAGAATCACTTTCTTTTGATAAGACCTACTCCTTGCCTCATGCCAGAAACAATGACAGGAACCCCCAAATGGCTCCCAAGTGACGGCCTCTGTCATGTCCTGGTTCAGCGTCCAGGGAATTACCTAGATACACATAGCCATCTCTAGCTATTTTTAGAAAACAGACAATAACCACAACATAAACTACACTCAGCGTGGCACGTCACCGAGATGATTGGTAATTTAGAAACACATTTTTAAATAGAAATTCATTTTCTCCTACTGTTTCCAGGCAGAGGACCAGGAAGAAATTAATTGCCTAGGAGAAGAAAGAGTGTAAGTAAAATAAAATCATAAAATCAAGTTTATCTTTTAAAAAATAACCACATATGAATTTTGAAAAACATTTTCAGGTTGCCCAGTTATCTGAGTACTCAGTTGCCTCTGCAGTTGTCTGAAACTGCTGTCAAGACACAAAACACACTTTTCCAGTCATGATGGCACACTTCCCTGGCCATTTCTGTGATGTATGCACACTTCTACTCATCATGAAGTTTTTGATTAATGTGCAGTTAATCTTTCTTCTTGCTAATAGACTAAAATATTTCTCATCAAGGAATAAATGATCAGACTACTGATACAAGTGGTTTTTGAGAAGTCCATTTATAATGCAACACCTTCAGCAAAAATTGTCGATTTCAAAAGAAGAAGAAAAACTAAAC